>NW_027196870.1:7500-75789 GCF_038502225.1 Cherax quadricarinatus
GGACAGAGAACTGGCAGGGAAGCCAGTTAATGAGATGATGGAATATGTAGCAACAATATGCAAGGAGGCTGAGGAGAGGTTTGTACCCAAGGGTAACAGGAATAATGAAAAAGCCAGGATGAGCCCATGGTTCACCCAAAGGTGCAGGGAGGTAAAAACCAAGTGTGCTAGGGAATGGAAGAAATATAGAAGGCAAAGGACTCAGGAGAATAAGGAGAGCAGTTGTAGAGCCAGAAATGAATATGCACAGATAAGAAGGGAGGCCCAACGACAATATGAAAACGACATAGCAGCGAAAGCCAAATCTGACCTGAAACTGTTATTCAGCCACATCAGAAGGAAAAGAACAGTCAAGGACCAGGTAATCAGGCTAAGGAAGGAAGGAGAGACAAAAAGAAATGACCATGAAGTATGTGAGGAACTCAACAAGAGATTCATAGAAGTGTTCACAGAGGAGACAGAAGGGACTCTAGAAAGACGACGAGGTGGGGCACACCACCAAGTGCTCGACACAGTGCACACAACCGAGGAAGAAGTAAAGAGGCTTCTGAGTGAGCTAGATACCTCAAAGGCAATGGGGTCAGATAACATCTCCATATGGGTCCTGAGAGAGGGAACAGAGGCGCTATGTGTACCCCTAACAACAATATTCAATACATTTATCGAAACAGGGAGATTGCCTGAGGCATGGAAGAAAGCAAATGTAGTCCCAGTCTTTAAAAAAATGTGACAGACATGAAGCACTAAACTACAGACCAATGTCAATAACATATATAGTATGCAAAATCATGGAGAAGATTATCAGAAGAGTGGTGGAACACCTAGAAAGGAATGATCTCATCAACAGCAGCCAACATGGTTACAGGGACGGGAAATCTTGTGTGACAAACCTACTGGAGTTCTATCACATGGTGACAGCAGTAAGACAAGAGAGAGAGGGGTGGATGGAATGCATATTCTTGGACTGCAAGAAGGCGTTTGACACAGTTCCACACAAGAGATTGGTGCAAAAACTGGAGGACCAAGCAGGGATAATAGGGAAGGCACTACAACGGATCAGGGAAAAACTGTCAGGAAGACAGCAGCGAGTCATGGTATGTGGCGAGGTGTCAGAGTGGGCACCTGTGACCAGCGGGGTTCCACAGGGGTTAGTCCTAGGACCAGTGCTGTTTCTGGTATTTGTG
This sequence comes from Cherax quadricarinatus, assembly GCF_038502225.1. NCBI lineage: Eukaryota > Metazoa > Arthropoda > Malacostraca > Decapoda > Parastacidae > Cherax > Cherax quadricarinatus. The sequence goes on from NW_027196870.1 coordinate 8,685, forward strand.
AACGACATGACGGAGGGAATAGACTCTGAGGTGTCCCTGTTTGCAGATGACGTGAAGTTGATGAGAAGAATTCACTCGATCGAAGACCAGGCAGAACTACAAAGTTATCTGGACAGGCTGCAGACCTGGTCCAGCAATTGGCTCCTGGAGTTCAATCCCACCAAGTGCAAAGTCATGAAGATTGGGGAAGAGCAAAGAAGACTGCAGACAGAGTACAGTCTAGGGGGCCAGAGACTACAAACCTTACTCAACGAAAAAGATCTTGCGGTGAGTATAACACCAGGCACATCTCCTGAAGAGCACATCAACCAAATAACTACTGCAGCATATGGGGGCCTAGCAAACCTCAGAACAGCATTCCGACATCTTAATAAGGAATCGTTCAGGTCCCTGTACACCGTGTACGTTAGGCCCATATTGGAGTATGTGGCAACAATTTGGAACCCACACCTAGCCAAGCACGTAAAGAAACTAGAGAAAGTGCAAAGGTTTGCAACAAGACTAGTCCCAAAGCTAAGAGGTATGTCCTACGAGGAGAGGTTAAGGGAGATCAACCTGACGACACTGGAGGACAGGAGTGATAGGGGGGACATGATAACGACATACAAAATACTGAGAGGAATTGACAAGGTGGACAAAGACAGGATGTTCCAGAGATTGGACACAGTAACAAGGGGACACAGTTGGAAGTTGAAGACACAGATAAATCACAGGGATGTTAGGAAGTATTTCTTCAGCCACAGAGTAGTCAGTAAGCGGAATAGTTTGGGAAGCGATGTAGTGGAGGCAGGATCCATACACAGCTTTAAGCAGAGGTATGATAAAGCTCACGGTTCAGGGAGAGTGACCTAGTAGCAATCAGTGAAGAGGCGGGGCCAGGAGCTCGGACTCGACCCCTGCAACCTCAACTAGATGAGTACACACACACACACACACATACACACACACACACACACACACACACACACACACACACACACACACACACACACACACACACACACACACACACACACACACACACACACACACACACACACACACACACACACACACACACACACACACACACACAAACACACATACACGCACATACACGCACACACATACACACAGTGGGCGCCAGTGACGAGCGCAGTCCCACAGGGGTCAGTCCTGGGACCAGTGCTATTCTTGGTATATGTGAACGACATGACTTAAGGGATGGACTCAGAAGTGTCCCTGTTTGCAGATGACGTGAAATTAATGAGGAGAACTAAATCAGACGCGGATCAGACAGGTCTACAAAGAAACCTGGACAGGCTGGATGTGTGGTCCAGAAATTGGCTCCTAGAATTTAACCCCGCCATATGCAAAGTCATGAAGATCGGAGGAGGGCAAAGAAGACTGCAGACAGAGTATAGGCTAGGTGGCCAAAGGCTGCAAACCTCGCTCAAGGAGAAAGACCTAGGAGTGAATATAATACCGAGTATATCGCCAGAAGCACACATTAACCAGATATCTGCTGCGGCATATGGCTCTTGGCAAACCTGAGAATAGCGTTCCGGTACCTCAGTAAGGAATCGTTCAAGCCTTTGTACGCTGTGTACGTCAGGCCCATACTGGAGTATGCAGCACCAGTTTGGATCCCACACCTGGTCAAACACGTCAAGAAATTAGAGAAAGTGCAAAGGTTTGCAACAAGGCTAGTTCCAGAGCTCATGGGAATGTCCTATGAAGAAAGGTTAAGGGAAATCGGTCTGACAACACTGGGGGACAGGAGAGTCAGGGGAGACATGATAACGACATACAAAATACTGCATGAAATAGACAAGGTGGACAGAGACAGGATGTTCCAGAGATGGGACACAGAAACAAGGGGTCACAATTGGAAGCTGAAGACTCAGATGAGTCAAAGGGATGTTAGAAAGCATTCCTTCAGTCTAGTTTAGTTAGTTTAATATGTTTATTATGCACCCCATACCCATCCTGTGGGCGGTAGTCAAAAGATTACAGAGGTACATAATTGGTCCAGGGACTGGACTCCAAAGTTTTGATAGCTGAGCAAGTTACAGAGGTAATGAACTCACAATTTACAAAGGTAATGAACTCACAATTTACAAAGGTAATGAACTCCAGGTAAGTCTGGTCACAATCATGACAAGTTACAAAGGTATTTACAGATTACTTCCTTCAGTCGTAGAGTAGTTAGGAAGTGGAATAGTCTGGCAAGCGATGTAGTGGAGGCAGGAACTAGACAAAGTTTTAAGACGAGGTATGATAAAGCTCATGGAGCAGGGTAAGAGAGGACCTAGTAGCAGTCGGTGAAGAGGCGGGGCCAGGAGCTGAGTCTCGACCCCTGCAACCACAATTAGGTGAGTACACATGCACATACACACAAACACAAACACACACATACACACACACACAAACACACACACACACAAACACATACACACAGACACACACACACAAACACACACACACACACACAAACACACATACACACAAACACACACACACACGCATACACACACACACACACACACACACACACACACACACACACACACACACACACACACACACACACACACACACACACACACACACACACACACACACAGGACCACTGAGACTTACCTTAAACGCACAAGCCTCCTACCTTTCAGTACATAATAAACCCACACATAATTCCACACACAATTACACACAAAATTACACACACACACACACACACACACACACACACACACACACACACACACACACACACACACACACACACACACACACACACACATCCAGACACACATACACTCCCCCCTCACCACCGACATCTCACTACATCCCCTGATCCCTCCCTCGATCACCCTCCCCTCCCGCGTTCACCCAAAACCCTCCCCACCCCTCCCCACTCAGCTCCCACATAGCCACAGTTCCTCCACTACCTCCCCCCCCCCACACTCTGACATACACACTACTAACCTAACATACAGAACTACATAGGTTTCCCACTCTGAGGCAATCAGGATAAAACAAAAATGGGTTGCCAGAGAGCAACAAGAAAAACCAAGGGACAGAAGGAGGAAAATGCAAAGGAAGATTGGGCAGCAGAGCTCATAAAAAGGGATCATGAATGGGAAAAGAAACTAGAAGAACTTAGCATGAGAATGGAAGAGAGGATAGATATGGAAAGCAGGAAGTGAGAGGTGCATGTCAAAGCAGCAGAAGCTAGGATACAGAGTTTAGAAGAGGAATTGAAAAATCTGAAACAGCCTAAAGAACTAAAGAACATTTTGGGATTGACAACAGAGACTGCTACCTCAGCCACAAATAAGGGGACTGTAGGGAAAGAAGGGGCACAACTGCATGGAGATGCTCTATCAGAGGGGACTGTAGCAAATGAAAGAGCTAAGCTTTAAGTGGAGGCCCTAACAGACAACAACAGAGCCCAAGGAAAGCCGAGAAGGGAAAATGACAGGCCACTGAGCCCAAGTACATTAGCCAGTGAAACTGATGAAAGGAAAGCTGCAGTGGAGGAAACCAAATTAAATGAGGGGGTACACAGGGATATGCAGTGGGAGAATGAAAGGGTGAGGTCAGTCTTTGTGTATGGGCTCCAGGAAGTCGAAGGGGAAACATATGAAGCAAGAAAACAAAGGGAAAAAAAAGCAATTGAAAGCATCATGAAAGCAATAGGAGAATACGATATGACCCAGCTGGAAAATTTTCGGAGAATAGGGGTTTTTTTAAAAAAAAGAACCCGGCCAGTGAGAGTGACCTTCAAGGCAGAAGCGACTCGGACCAGGATCCTGCAGGAGAAAGCACGATTAAGGGACATGACGGCATACAGGAGGGTGTATCTCGACCGCGACAGAACACAAGAAGAAAGGAAGAAACTGAGAGAGATGGTACAAAGGCGAAAGGAGGAAAGAGAGGGGATGGAGAAGGCAGACAGGAGATCCCAGACCCAGAAAGAAGATCAAATACAGCCTCCCTCACAACTTTCTATAGAAGCCTCCCAACCAGGGCAACCCCAGTGCAACCAAACACTCTAAATCAAAACACCCATGCCACATCCAATGCCCCCACCCACTACATTACAAACTTCACCCCCACAGCAACAACCCATAGTTCCTTACCAGGTCTCCCACTTCCCCAACCCCAATATACTTCCCAGACCACAGTCTTAGAAAAGAAGTTGAAGGTGTGGTATACAAATGCAGATGGAATAACAAACAAGTATGAGGAGTGGCACGAAAGAATCAAAGAGACATCCCCAGACATAATAGCACTCACAGAAACAAAACTCACCAGAATAATAACAGATTCAATCTTTCCATCCGGATATCAAATCCTCAGGAAAGACAGAGGGAGGAGAGGGAGAGGAGGAGTTGCACTGCTCATTAAAAACCAGTGGGGATTTGAGAAAATGGAAGGAATGGATGGCATGGGCGAAAGGGACTACTTAGTAGGAACAATCCAGTCTGAGGGACATAAGGTGATAATTGCAGTAATGTACAACCCTCCACAGAACTGCAGGAGGCCAAGAGAAGAATACGATGAGAGCAACAGAGCAATGATCGACACACTAGCCGAGTTGGCCAGGAGAGCACACATGGGGGGAGCAAAGTTACTAGTTATGGGTGATTTCAATCACAAGGAGATTGACTGGGAAAACCTGGAGCCCCATGGGGGTCCCAAAACATGGAGAGCCAAGATGATGGATGTGGTACTGGAGAACCTCATGCATCAACATGTTAGAGACACTACCAGAGAGAGAGAGGAGAGGATGAACCAGCAAGGTTGGACCTTGTATTCACCATGAGTAGTTCGGACATCGAGGGTATCATGTATGAAAGGCCCCTGGGAGCTAGTGATCATGTGGTTCTGTGCTTCGACTACATAGTTGAGCTCCAAGTGGAGAGAGTAGCAGGAATAGGCTGGGAAAAACCAAACTACAAAAGGGGGAACTACTCAGGCATGAGGAACTTCCTTCAAGACATTCAGTGGGAGAGGGAACTGACAGGAAAACAAGTACAAGAAATGATGGACTATGTAGCAACAAAATGCAAGGAGGCAGAGGAGAGGTTTGTTCCCAAGGGAAACAGAAATAATGGGAAGAACAGAACGAGTCCTTGATTCACCCAAAGGTGTAGGGAGGCAAAAACTAGGTGTACTAGAGAATGGAAAAGGTACAGAAGACAGAGAACTCAGGAAAATAAAGAAATCAGCCGAAGAGCCAGAAACGAATATGCACAGATAAGAAGGGAGGCTCAGAGACAATATGAAAATGACATAGCATCAAAAGTAAAGACTGACCCGAAGCTGTTGTACAGCCACATCAGGAGGATAACAACAGTCAAGGACCAGGTAATCAGACTGAGGAAGGGTGATGGGGAATTCACAAGAAACGACCGAGAGGTATGTCAGGAGCTCAACACAAGATTTAAAGAGGTATTTACAGTGGAAACCAGTAGGACTCCAAGAAATCAGAACAGGGGGGCACACCAGCAAGTGCTGGATGAGGTACATATAACCAAGGAGGAGGTGAAGAAGCTGCTATGCGAACTTGACACCTCAAAGGCGGTGGGACCAGACAACATCTCTCCATGGGTCCTTAAAGAGGGAGCAGAGATACTGTGTGAGCCATTAACAAAGATCTTCAACACATCATTTGAAACTGGGCAACTCCCTGAGGTATGGAAAATGGCAAATGTAGTCCCAATTTTTAAAAAGGGAGACAGACATGAGGCACTAAACTACAGACCTGTATCACTAACGTGTATAGTATGCAAGGTCATGGAGAAGATCATCAGGAGGAGAGTGGTGGGGCACCTGGAAAGAAACAAGTTTATAATTGACAACCAGCACGGTTTCAGGGAAGGAAAATCCTGTGTCAAAAACCTACTAGAGTTTTATGACAAGGTGACAGAAGTAAGACAAGAGAGATAGGGTTGGATCGACTGCGTATTTTTGGACTGCAAGAAGGCCTTCGACACAGTTCCTCACAAGAGGTTACTGCAAAAGCTAGAGGACCAGGCACACATAACAGGAAAGGCACTACAATGGATCAGAGAATATCTGACAGGGAGGCAACAACGAGTCATGGTACGCGACGAGGTGTCAGAGTGGGCGCCTGTGACAAGCGGGGTTCCACAGGGGTCAGTCCTAGGACCTGTGCTGTTCTTGGTATACGTGAACGACATAACGGAAGGGATAGACTCAGAAGTGTCCTTGTTTGCAGATGATGTGAAGTTAATGAGAAGAATCGAATCGGACGAGGATCAGGCAGGACTACAAAGAGACCTGGACAGGCTACAAGCCTGGTCCAGCAACTGGCTCCTTGAATTTAACCCTGCCAAATGCAAAGTCATGAAGATTGGGGAAGGGCAAAGAAGACCGCAGACACAATATAGTTTAGGTGGCCAAAGACTGCAAACCTCACTCAAGGAAAAAGATCTGGGGGTGAGTATAACACCGAGCATATCTCCTGAGGCACACATCAATCAGATAACTGCTGCAGCATATTGCGCCTGGCAAACCTATGGATAGCGTTCCGATACCTCAGTAAGTTTAAGACTCTGTATACCATCTACGTCAGGCCCATACTGGAGTATGCAGCACCAGTTTGGAATCCACACCTAGTCAAGCACGTCAAGAAATTAGAGAAAGTGCAAAGGTTTGCAACAAGACTAGTCCCAGAGCTACGGGGATTGTCCTATGAAGAAAGGTTGAGGGAAATCGGCCTGACGACACTGGAGGCCAGGAGGGTCAGGGGAGACATGATAACGACATATAAAATACTGCGCGGAATAGACGAGGTGGACAAAGACGGGATGTTCCAGAGATGGGACACAGACACAAGAGGTCACAATTGGAAGTTGAAGACTCAGATGAATCAAAGGGATGTTAGGAAGTATTTCTTCAGTCATAGAGTAGTCAGGCCATGGAATAGCCTAGAAAGTGATGTGGTGGAGGCAGGAACCATACATAGTTTTAAGGCGAGGTATGATAGAGCTCATGGGGCAGGGAGAGAGAGGACCTAGTAGCAATCAGCGAAGAGGCGGGGCCAGGAGCTGTGACTCGACCCTGCAACCACAAATAGGTGAGGTGACACATACACACAAACACACACAGTACACACACACATGCACACACACACATACACACAAACACACACACACAGTACACACACACACACACACACACATACACACACACACACATACACACACACACACACACAGTACACACACACACACACACACACACACACACAGAAGACAGAGAACTCAGGAAAATAAAGAAATTAACCGAAGAGTCAGAAACGAATATGCACAGATAAGAAGGGAGGCTCGCAGACAATATGAAAATGACACAGCATCATAAGTAAAGACTGACCCGAAGCTGTTGTACAGCCACATCAGGAGGAAAACAACAGTCAAGGACCAGGTAATCAGACTGAGGAAGGGTGATGGGGAATTCACAAGAAACGACCGAGAGGTTTGTCAGGAGCTCAACACAAGATTTAAAGAGGTATTTACAGTGGAAACCAGTAGGACTCCAAGAAATCAGAACAGGGGGGCACACCAGCAAGTGCTGGATGAGGTACATATAACCAAGGAGGAAGTGAAGAAGCTGCTATGCGAACTTGACACCTTAAAGGCGGTGGGACCAGACAACATCTCTCCATGGGTCCTTAAAGAGGGAGCAGAGATATTGTGTGAGCCATTAACAAAGATCTTCAACACATCATTTGAAACTGGGCAACTCCCTGAGGTATGGAAAATGGCAAATGTAGTCCCAATTTTTAAAAAGGGAGACAGACATGAGGCACTAAACTACAGACCTGTATCACTAACGTGTATAGTATGCAAGGTCATGGAGAAGATCATCAGGAGGAGAGTGGTGGGGCACCTGGAAAGAAACAAGTGTATAATTGACAACCAGCACGGTTTCAGGGAAGGAAAATCCTGTGTCACAAACCTACTAGAGTTTTATGACAAGGTGACAGAAGTAAGACAAGAGAGAGAGGGGTGGATCGACTGCATATTTTTGGACTGCAAGAAGGCCTCCGACACAGTTCCTCACAAGAGGTTACTGCAAAAGCTAGAGGACCAGGCACACATAACAGGAAAGGCACTGCAATGGATCAGAGAATACCTGACAGGGAGGCAACAACGAGTCATGGTACGCGACGAGGTGTGAGAGTGGGCGCCTGTGACAAGCGGGGTTCCACAGGGGTCAGTCCTAGGACCTGTGCTGTTCTTGGTATATGTGAACGACATAACGGAAGGGATAGACTCAGAAGTGTCCTTGTTTGCAGATGATGTGAAGTTAATGAGAAGAATCAAATCGGACGAGGATCAGGGAGGACTACAAAGAGACCTGGACAGGCTACAAGCCTGGTCCAGCAACTGGCTCCTTGAATTTAACCCTGCCAAATGCAAAGTCATGAAGATTGGGGAAGGGCAAAGAAGACCGCAGACACAATATAGTTTAGATGGCCAAAGACTGCAAACCTCACTCAAGGAAAAAGATCTGAGGGTGAGTATAACACCGAGCATATCTCCTGAGGCGCACATCAATCAGATAACTGCTGCAGCATACGGGCGCCTGGCAAACCTACGGATAGCGTTCCGATACCTCAGAAAGGATTCGTTTAAGACTCTGTATACCATCTACGTCAGGCCCATACTGGAGTATGCAGCACCAGTTTGGAATCCACACCTAGTCAAGCACGTCAAGAAATTAGAGAAAGTGCAAAGGTTTGCAACAAGACTAGTCCCAGAGCTACGGGGATTGTCCTATGAAGAAAGGTTGAGGGAAATCGGCCTGACGACACTGGAGGACAGGAGGGTCAGGGGAGACATGATAACGACATATAAAATCCTGCGCGGAATAGACGAGGTGGACAAAGACGGGATGTTCCAGAGATGGGACACAGACACAAGAGGTCACAATTGGAAGTTGAAGACTCAGATGAATCAAAGGGATGTTAGGAAGTATTTTTTCAGTCATAGAGTAGTCAGGCCATGGAATAGCCTAGAAAGTGATGTAGTGGAGGCAGGAACCATACATAGTTTTAAGGCGAGGTATGATAGAGCTCATGGGGCAGGGAGAGAGAGGACCTAGTAGCAATCAGCGAAGAGGCGGGGCCAGGAGCTGTGACTCGACCCCTGCAACCACAAATAGGTGAGTACAAATAGGTGAGTACAGACACACACACACACACACACACACACACACATCTACACAAGTACACACGCACACACACATACGTTTGTAGGAAAGTCAATATACGAGATGGTGGAATATGTAACAACAAAATGCAATGAGGCAGAGGAAAGGTTTGTTCCCAAGGACAATAGAAGTAATGGAAACACCAAAAAGAGTCCTTGGTTTACCCGAAGGTGTAGGAAGGCAAAAACTAAGTGCACTAGAGAATGGAAAAAGTACAGAAGGCAAAGGACCCAGGAAAATAAGGAGATTAGTCGAAGCGCCAGAAACGAGCATGCAAGGATAAGGAAGGAGGCCCAGTGACAGTATGAAAAGAACAAAACGCTGCGGTCAGAATGATAATAAATTCCCACTCCAGGCAGCATACTCCACCAATATCCAAAACTCTAAACTTACTCACCATACAAAACACCCATACTTATTATTGCGCCTATTACATACATAAAACACTAAACTCGGATATAAACCCTCCCCTCAAACTTCTCCTTACCAACCTCAACAGAACACATGACCATAACACAAGGCACAGATAACTCTTTGATGTTCCCTGTGTCCATTTCACACTATGTAAAAACTCAATGCACATAAAAGGCCCAAAAATTTGGAATTCATTACCTGTGAATACAAAGGAAACACTGTCTGTTTATCAATTCAAGACTCTTCTTAAAAACCACTTACTCACGCACAACTAAATAAATATTGGATAACTGTATATCGTAAATGTATAATAACACGTGACCCTATCAAACTATATTTTTTAATTACATTACCTAATAAAATACTCCATTCTGATGAATGCACAGCTACTCATCTAATTACCATATGACCTGTTTCTGCACTACAAATCATTGAATGTATTCGATTTGATCGGATTAATAAATTGTATGACTTCATTGATCATTTTGTTGTATTATACATTGTTATGCTACAATTTTGTACAACTATAATGCTGTTTAACTGTAATGTTCAAATGTCATTGTTTAAAATACTCATTTGTACTTCATGTTGTAATTTGTTTACGGTAATTTTTACCACTGAATCTATCATTGCTTAGTTAAACTAAGTTAATTTTAAGCTGCCCAGAATGCTCTACATACAAGGGGCTTTTGGCATGTACACCCAACTACTATAATTCCTTGTACAACTATGTATCATGTCCAAATAAACATTATTATTATTATTATTATTATTATTATTATTATTATTATTAAAAGTCAAGTCTGACCCGAAACTGCTGTATAGCCACATTAGAAGATAACAGTCAAGGACCAGGTGATCAGGTTGAGGAAAGAAGGTGAGGAACTCACAAGAAACGATCAAGAGGTATGTGAGGAGCTCAACACGAAATTTAAGGAAGCTTTTACAGTAGAGACAGGAAGGACTCTGGGAAGACAGAACAGAGGGGGACACCAACAAGTAATATACCAAGAAGTGTTGGATGACATACACACAACTGAGGAGGAGGTGATATTTCAGAGGTGAAATACATTAAAAATGAGCACTACTGCCTCACCACCTAAATGCTTGAACTGCAAGAATGACCACCATACTCTTGCTGCCATGCCCTACCAGAAGAGACATACTCAGGAAACAACAACAACAACAAAAGAAGCCCAACCCACAAGCAACCACATGTGCTGCTATCACCAAGCTTCAAGCTGACACCACCAAGATCCTACAAGCCACGCAAGCTGCTCTCACCACTTCCTTGCCATCACCTACTGCCGACTTCACCAAGATTCTTTACTGCATCATGTATGCTCATGTACGGAATGTAGCTGAGCCTGGTTCCTTCAACGCCACCATCAATGAACTTTTCAAATTCAACAATATGCCTGGTTTTACATTCCCTGCATCCCCACCTTCCACTGAGATCATAAAATCCACTGCTAATGTTGCGAACATCACCGCTGCTACACTGCTACCACACCTTCCTCTCGACACAACACCTGCTTCCACCTCTGCCGCAACTGACCACTCAGACGCCTCACCTCAATCGTCGCCGCCACCAGCCAAGAAGGTTAAGACACAGGAACCTCGGGATGCAGCCCAACAAGATGTTACCACGCCTGCACAGCAAGTCCAGTTCTTGCCTGATGTATTCTTCTACACAACCAATCAGTATGAGAAGGCAATGTACACTCCAGAACTCATCCAACGCCTCCACAATGGGACAGTCACGTTCACCTGCGACTCAACTCGTTCATTCACCACTGAATCCCTGATCAACCTCCTCTCAAAAAGTCGCCGCTTTGTGGCACTTGAATATACTACAAGGAAGAAACTCAAGGCTTTCGAGAAGGGATCTCCTGAGAATGGTACTCTCACCTAGCAGGACTATCAACGATCACTCACCATGAAAACAAGTTTCCCCAGCACTTTGGTGTCTGCTAAAGCTGGGGTGTGGCTCCAATCGACCCTGTAATTGCTGCCTCTGCCCGACTGAGCTTCTGAAGCGAGAAGACACTTCCCTCCTGGGAAGTCAGTGCAAGATAGAAGAAGACACCCTCCAACCGGAGGGCCCAAGAGAGAAGAAGATGAACGTCACCCCCCCCCACCCGGGGGGCCACTGCCGGGTCACCATCTGAAGAAGACCCTGGCCGGAAGTACCAGCGAATCAACATGAATGAATTAAAAATGAGTCATAATTGGAAGTTGAATACTCAGTTGAATCACAGGGATGTTAGGAAGTATTTCTTCAGTCACAGAGTTGTAAGTGGAATAGTCTGGAATGTGAGGTATTGAAGGCATGAGCCATACATAGCTTTAAGAAGAGGTATGATAAAACTCATGGAGAATGGAGAGAATGGACCTAGTTGTGACTAGTGAAGAGGCAGGGCCAGGAACTATGACTCGACCCCTGCAATCACAATTAGGTGAGTACATATCCACATACTAATGCACACACACCCAAACACACACACACACACACACACACACACACAGAAGAGGAGAGTTAGATGTCGATTTATATTCATGGGCTTTAGGAGGCCTTAGGGATGACATACAGGGGAGAAAAGAAGATTGAAAATATCATCACACAATCAGGAGAGAAAGACATGACCGAGCTGACAAATTTTCAGAGAATAGAGGGTACTCGAAGGGAAGAAATCGAGCAGTCAAGATGATTTTCAAGACAGAAATGGTGAGGAACAGGTTACTGCACGGTAAACCAAGGCTAAAGATCTCATCAAAATACCAACTGGTGTACCTTGACTATGATAGAACACATTCAGAATGACAGAAACTGAGAGGGAACAAACATGCAAGGGGTAGGAAAGAGAGTCAAGACTAGATACAGGCAGGGGTGCCTAGATTCAGGAGGTCCAGTAAACAGAACCATTCACAAAACCACCTACAGAACAATTTCAATCGCCTCCCCCACCAAAACAAAGCACAATAATCCAAAACAATCGATCGACACTCAGCATTCACAGTTCCCCCCCCCCCCCTCCCAGCACAATTCCCACCTTCATGGTAACCTCCCATAGTACCTTGCCCAGTCTACCACTCCCCAAGTCACAACAAACCACCCAAAATACAGTAATGTAAAGGAAGCTGAAAGTATGGTATACCAATGCAAACAGAATAATGTAAGTATGAGGAATGACATGAAAGAATCATAAAGGCATCTCCAGACATAGAACTCACAAAAACAAAATTCTCAGGGATGATAACAGACACAATCTTTTCTACCCAATATCAGAACCTGAGTAAAGAGAGGGAACAGAGGGGGTGGAGGAGTTACATTACTCATCAAACAACCAGTGGAGTTGGAAGGATTGGACAGAGGGTAAGCAAGAATCTGCATAGTATGATCACTTCAAACTGAGGATCCCAAGGTGGTGGTTGCAGTGTCAAGTCAAGAGTACAATGAGAGCAACAGGGCAATGGTGGACACACTAGCAGAAGTGATCAAAATGGCCCACATGGGTAGGGCAAAGTTATTAGCTGTTTTGTGACTTCAAAGAGATTGATTAAAAAAAACCTGGAGTCACCTGGGGGACCAGAAATGTGGAGGGCTAAATGATGGAGCCAATACTAGTAAACCTCATGCATCAGTGTGTTAGGGACACAACTGGAAAGAGAGGAAAGGATGAAACAGCTAGGCTGGACCTCATATTCACCTTGAGTAGTTCAGATATTTTGAATATTTAAGTTTACTGTGTTATCCTGGCTAATTGACATAATGTACATATATGTGCACATAATGTCTGTCTTCAAGATCATTGTTAAAAAATGTACATTATATGAAGCGAGTTTCTTACTTCATTACTCACATTCACACTTAAACCTTATAAACCTGGAAATCTTACTTAGAGAAATTTAGATTTTTGCCTCTGTTGCCCTTGATTTGCCTTTTTTTAAGGACTAAACTTGGAAAAATTAAATAATGGTTTTCTTGTCATAACTTAAGAATGAAAATCCTAGGCAATTTCAAAATTAATGTTCCATTGAATTTTAGGATGATGGTTTGTGTGAAACTAAAACAAAATGTCTCATCAGTTTGGTTTCAAAGTTTGTACTTCTTAGTCAAAAGTTTGAATTAGTTTTGTCCTTTATATGTCGTAATTTGCGTTTTCATTGAAGACATAAGGATGAGTGTCCCTGTGATAACTTGTGAATGCCAAATCTAATTCACTTCAGATCTTCACTGATAATATGTAACCATATTAGAAATTTATGCTGTATTCTGCACTAATCTTTTTTAAGTTTAATGCCATATATGAGGTTGAGTTATGTAATATATGAATACATTTTAGGACGACACAGCAACCAAAATACATCTAGTTATTAATTTGAATCATTAATTGGAAGGGAGGGTGTGGGGAGGTGTAGTTCACCATGCACAAATTTGGTAAGTGCATACAATGTACAGAATATTTAAAATACAATAACATAAATTCTTATTTATCTTAAACATGTTATTTCAAATTAAAACACAGTGTACTTACCTTGAACTTCACGGTTACTAGAGGACGAAATTGCATTCCACTATCAATTTCAACAGTGTCCTTCACCATTTTATTAATTTTTTCACTGATAGCAGCTTTTGCTTCCTCTACATTTTCCTCACATCCAGTGATGGTGATGCTCTTTTTCGTTACATCGCCGCGAGGAGGAAACTGAATACTGACATTAAATTTATCCATGAGATTAGAGATAACAGCACTTTTCATCCAAATGATTTTGGGATAATATTCAGGATCCATTTCAACCTGCATCTCTTTCACTTCTAGCTGACGCACTTTTTCCCTCAGAGCTTCCCGCACTCGCTCAATGTTGGCTGGTAAGCCAGTAATCTTAATAATATCACTCTGCTCCTCTGCTGGAGGAACGTCAACATGCACCTTGTATTTTGCTTTCATCTTTTTGATCTGTTCTCCCTCTTTTCCAGCTATGAAGCAGTGGTGTCTGAAGGCGATGTTCTCTTTGATTGTAACTGGCACTAGGCTCAATAGGGCCTTACGGGCAACCTCACATCTGTTTTTTCTGCCCATAATGTGTACAATGTTTAGAGGTCTAACTGTTGTCTTTTTATTCACCTTGCCACTGAGTTGTCCTTGATTTTCCTGACAATTAACAAGAGATCCACTGTCATTTTTAGGGAAGTTGATATATACTTTAAACTTTGAATTGAATTCCTGCTTCTTACTGCCCCAGGTACCCAGCACAATACCAAGATATTTTCGTGGAATATATACTTTTAAGTTCACCGTCTCATTATCATTCGCCCTCTGCTGGATCCTAGCCTTAGATACTTGACCATTCTCTTTAGCTCCTTTTAAAAAAACCTGAAATATTCGAAGGAAACATTAAGACGTGCAGTAACTCACGGTTCAACTCAAACAGGGACAAAAATAGTATTTGTAGGTATTAACAAGGGGTCTAAAACTTTTATAATTCATGTCCTAAAAAATAAAATAAAAAATCCACCAGCCACCTTTTTATAGGTACTAAAGAATTCTAAACATTTTTCTTTGTTCTCTGTGCAAGAATGGTTGTTTAAGAACTACTGTAGTGCATTAAGATTTAAATACATAGGGCCCAACTTGCATTAATGCATATATGAAAATTCATTGCATATTCATTTTTCAGTACTTAGAAGCTATTATCTCACAGAAACCTGTCATATTTGGAGAGTCGTTATAGAGCCCTAATATTCCGTACTTTTATCCAGTGAATTTTTTCCAGACAATTTTTATGAAATATTTTACACTCCTGTTCCTTTTCACTTACAAATATTAAACATTTCTTAATAAATGGATACATGTTAATGAGAGTGGGTGTGAGGGGTAGGTAGATGTGTGGGTGGGTAGGTGTGCATGTGAGTGTGGGTGAGTGTGAGGGTGGGTAGGTATAAGGGGTAGGTTGATGTGCATGTGGATGGATTTGAGAGGAAGATTGTTTGCTAAAGTAGTGGCAGCGGAGTTCCTCAATTTCACAGTCTCTGCAGACAATACTGTCCCCCTGTAATGACCAATCTTTAAGCTTTGGTGTACTAACATACGCGGAAACACAAAGTGATATTAACTGACTGTGGAAATCAACCAAATTGTTAAACTCGCCGACGACTAAGAAAGAGAACTACACAGAACTACCCAACATCAGTACCACTTCCAGACGGACAACAAGTTACCTAAGCTACTAGTATTACAAGATCTGCCCATTACAGCACTATAAACAAAATCAGAGTTCTTATGGGCAGAGGAAAAGCGCATGAAACCAGCACTAGAAACTATATCAAGACGCATCACCCATCTCCTCTCTCACTGCAGCTGATGGAACAACAAACATGACCGACATAGTGGTATACTACGAGACTCTTCCTTACCCTTCCACGGCTTCAATGATTACTTTTTTTATTAACACATCGGCAGTTTCCCACCAAGGCAGGGTGGCCCGAAAAAGAAAAACTTTCATCATCATTCACTCCGTCACTGTCTTGCCAGAGGTATGCCTACACTACAGTTATAAAACTGCAACATTAACACCCCTCCTTCAGAGTGCAGGCACTGTACTTCCCATCTCCAGGACTCAAGTCCGGCCTTCCGGTTTCCCTGAATCCCTTCACAAATATTTCCTTGCTTACACTACAACAGCATGTCAAGTCCTGAAAAGCATTTGTCTCAATTCAGTCCTGTCTAACACGCTCACGCATGCTTGCTGGAAGTCCAAGCCCCTCGCACACAAAACCTTTACCCCCTCCCTCCAACCTTTCCTAAGCCGACCCCTACCCCCGCCTTCCTTCCACTACAGATTTGTATACTCTCGAAGTCAGTTCTATTTCGTTCCATTCTCTCTACATGTGCAAACCATCTCAATAACGCTTCTTCAGTCCTATGGATAATAGTTTTGGTAATCCCGCACCTCCTCCTAATCTCCAAACTACGAATTCCCTGCATTATATTCACACCACACAATGCATTCAGCCATGGTAAGTCCGCTGCCTCCAGCCTTCTCCTTGTTGCAACATTTACTACCCTTGTCTCACTCTCATACAAGAGCGCCAGTATAACTATACTCTCATACACTCCCCTCTTTGCTTTCATGGATAAAGTTCTTTGTCTCCGTAGACTCCTCGGTGCACCACTCACCTTTTTCTCCTCATCAATCCTATGATTCACCTCATCATTTCTATGATTCACCCCATCTGGTGACACGTCCACTCCTAAATATCTGAGCACATTCACCTCCTCCATACTCTCTCCCTCCAATCTGGAATCTAATCTCCCATTACCTAATTTTTTTGTTATCCTCATCACCTAACTCTTTCCTAAATTCACTTTTAACTTCTTTCTTTTACATACCCTACCAAACTTATCAACCAACCTCTGCAAATTATCTTCAGAATCTCACAAAAGAACAGTGGCATCAGCAAAGAGCAATTGCAATAACTCTCACTTTGCGTAACATTCTTTATCTTTTAATGCCACAACTCTTGCCAACACCAGTGCATTCACTTCTCTTACTACTCCATCTATAAATATATTGAACAACTATGGTGACATCACACATCCCTGTTTAAGGCTTACTTTAACTGGGAAATAATCTCCCTTTCGCCTACATACTCTAACCTGAGCCTCACTATCCTCGTAAAAACTTTTCGCTGCTATGAATAACCTACCTCCTATTCCATACACCTGCAACATCTGCCACATTGCACCCCTATCCACCCTATCATATGGCTTTTCCAAATCCATAAATGCAACAAAAACCTCTTTACCCTTACCTACATACTGTTCACTTGTGTTTCACTGCAAACACTTGGTCTTCACATCCCCTACCTTTCCTAAAGCCTCCTTGTTCATCTGCTATCCTGCTCTCCATCTTACTCATAATTCTATCAATAATAACTCTACCATACACTTTACCAGGTATACTCAACAGACTTATCCCCCTATAATTTTTACATTCTCTTTTGTCCTCTTCGCCTTTATACAAAGGAACTATTCATGCTCTCTGCCAATCCCTAGGTACCTTACCCTCTTCCATACATTTATTAAATAAAAACACTAACCGTTCCAAAACTATATCCCACACCTGTTTCTAATTTCTATCTTTATCGCATCAATCCCAGCTGCCTTACCCCCTTTCATTCTACTCACTGCCCCAGACATTTTCCCCACACTCACAACTGGCTCTTCCTCACTCTTACAAGATGCTATTTATCCTTGCCCTTTACACGAAATCACAGCTTCCCTATCTTTATCAACTTTTAACAATTCCTCAAAATACTCCCTCCACCTTCCCAATACCTCTAACTCTCCATTTAATAACTCTCCTCCAATTTTTAACGAACAAATCCATTCTTACCCTAGGCTTCCTCAACTTATTAATCTCGCTCCAAAACTTTTTCTTATTTTCAACAAAATTTGTTGGTAACATCTCACCCACTCTCTCATTTGCTCTCGTTATACATTGCTTCACCACTCTTTTAACTTCTCTTTTTCTCTCCATATACTCCTCTCTCCTTGCATCGCTTCTGCTTTGTAAAAACCTCTCATATGCTAACTTTTTCTCTCTTACTACTCTCTTTAAATCATCATTCCACCAATCACTCTTCTTCCCTCCCGCACCCACTTTCCTGTACCCACAAGGTTCTGGTGAACACACTAACACAATATTCTTAAACTTACCCCATAGCCCATCTGTCCTTCGACAGTTGTTTACATCTTACCCTAACTGCCTCCTCCTTTAGTTTATATACCTTCACTTCTCTCGCACTTGCTGCTTCCATTTTCCTTGTATCCCATCTACCTTTTAACTCTCACTGATATCTTCACCAAATACTCAAGACTGGCTGAAGCCATGAGAGTACAAGCTGGACACATCACATCATTACCATATGACCGACATAACATAAAATTGGCATACGGTAAACTTGATTCATTACAGGCCACTCATGTCAAGAAGATTTCTATACTTGAACTCCCTCAATCAGTTCAAGCCATGAGTATTCAAAAACTTGAGCAAAAGCTGCCCAACCTAGAAAAAGCAAGTGATGACCATAAGGGAGTGCTAAGAACTGTTGTAAAGCAAGCCGAACAAATAACTTCCCTCAAGATAGACGACGTTGTACATAACTGGAAATCTCGCATTGTTACAGATTTCGGAATTCTTTCAAAAACAATTGGACAAAATGGAACAACAGCAGTTATCAGATACAACTGTAAAGAGTTAATGTCTATGTGATAATATTAACCCAAGTTCTTTTTTTAGACACCACCCTATAACTACTCAAAGATGAATTGTGATATCAAGAAGTCTCGATTATTAAGCAAATTGAGACTTAAGCGAAGCGTAGTGCTAAGATTTCATTCATATCTGAAGAAAAAGATCTACTTATATCTTCGATCACGATGGAGTGTGTACGTAAATGCTTGTCTAATAAACTAGCTCCAGAACTTACTGTATAGACTAAGAAAACTCATTCATCAGTGTTTTGTCCGAGCTGGTAAATTCATAGTTAAAAAATTAGCCTCAGGTCACTAGTATGAAATAATTAATGAACACTAACTAGCAAATTTTCTTAGACTCACAAGCCTGACCTAGTGTAAACAGTACACAGCTCATACTTCACTCTACGTACAGTATAATGTTCCCTTTACCTCACTGCAGTGCCATTAATTTGTACAATTAACAATGCCAATCCTACTCTTTTATTAATAAATTCTATTGTTTTTATAATGTTATTCATATTTATTTATATTTCATGTACTGTCTCATTATGTAGTTTTTTACATTGGATTGTTTATATTTGCATAACAGATTTTTTTCTTATTTTGTGTTATAAGCTGCTTTATCACAGACTTGTACTCACTATTTTTCACTCCACTGCTCATATTACAAG
The DNA here is from genome assembly GCF_038502225.1 of Cherax quadricarinatus. NCBI lineage: Eukaryota > Metazoa > Arthropoda > Malacostraca > Decapoda > Parastacidae > Cherax > Cherax quadricarinatus. The sequence continues at coordinate 28,264 of NW_027196870.1, forward strand.
TGAGTAATTCCTGATACCTGTACCTCATCCTTCACTTTCCAAGTATCACTTCATACTTCATGAATGCTGATACTTACCTCAATTTAAATCTGTCAAATCACAAAGGTAATCAATACTTCTACAAAAATACTTGCCTTTACTGCACAGCAAGTCAAACAAAAGTAGTCCTCAGCAACACCAAGAATATAATATAATTTCTCCTTTGTTAATGAAGAGCTCATAAAGATATGTACCTGGATGTCTTCCACCGAACACACTCTAAACATTAATAAGACCTGTTACATGTTGTTTGGGAACAGAGCTGCAAATAACCAACTAAATATTATGATAATCGGTTCCTCCAATCACGGAACAGGTGGAACTTCAACCCATGCCAGGTGAGCTATAAAACTCACAGGCCATTGTGCTAACCACTGGGCCAGTGGCCAATTACGTATCTTAAGGAGGTTAGCATGAGCCCCACTGAGACCACAAATACAGGTTTTTACAGACGAATCCCGCACAGGCGTGGCTGTGGCGTGCTCTAGCTCTAGTCCTTTCAAAGCCTCAGTCATGATTTAAAAAAGTCAGTATTAAATCTTAAATTTTTGACCTATCTTTGCCAAACAAGTGTAAGCTCTTCATGTTAATAAAATGAACATAACACAAAGCATAAGTGAATTTGAAAAAAAAAATCTTAAAAAATATATATACATATTTCCATTCATTCTTAAATCAAAATTATTTTTTTAAATCTACAGTTCTTGAGCAGTCTTTATTAAACATATTACAAGTTGTAATATATTTGGTAAAATTAAATAAATATACAGAGAGAGAGAGAGGGAGAGAAAGACAGACAGACAGACAGACAGACAGACAGACATACAGGCAGGCAGACATACAGACAGGCAGACATACAGACAGGCAGACATACAGGCAGGCAGACATACAGACAGGCAGACATACAGACAGACAGACAGACAGACAAACAGGCAGACATACAGACAGGCAGACATACAGACAGGCAGACATACAGACAGGCAGACATACAGGCAGACATACAGACAGGCAGACATACAGACAGGCAGACATACAGACAGGCAGACATACAAAGAGCCAAACAATCAGACAAATGAACATACAAATAAACAAACACACAGAAAAGACACACAAGCAGATGAACAGACATACGGAGGTAGACAGAGCTCGAGGGTAGAAAAAGAGAGGAGACAGAGATCGAGGTTAGAAAAGGAGAAGAGACAGAAGGTAAAGAAAGGATAGATAAAGTAGAAGAGGAAGACAGGGTGGGATGTAAATCCTCACAGTAGTAAGAGTAGCGAGCAGAAGTTTGTAATCATCAGCTCTTGCACGCCATTCAATATAATGAATGATGAACATTTTTATTCATAAACTGTGCTATAAATAAATTATAACAGAAATGTTCTACTATACATTGAGAGAACTGCAAAACAATGTATTAAAAAATTTAGTTAAGAACTTACCAACTTTTCGTGGATTTTCTGAATACAGTCACGAGCCTTATCACAGTTCTCCTTTTTACCTGTGATGATGATGCCATCACTCTTTTGACCTCCTGAAGGCAGTTGAATGCGTGTGTTAGTTTGTCTTCTGATCTGTTAAAATAAATCATACTTTCGATAATGACCATAAAGAACATAAGGAAAACATTTGTCTAAAAAATTAACTCCAAAACATTGCTTGTTACTGGCAAAATACAGTAGTAGATAATGAGATAGCTACCCATAATCCTTTAAACTACATTATCTATTTTTGCCACTACTGGGAAATCTGGATACTCCAAAAAAAACAGTTCGTTATCAAATCCTTAATTTAAGCGAACCTTTAATTTGCATCATGTGAAAACCTTGGATCATTTTTACCACATTTACCTCCAGCAGAGAAGTTGGCAGAAATGTGAGTGAACATTTTGTGGGAAGATAAAAATGATGACTGAAAATTTTTCAAACAGCATTGATAGTGATACTTTTGGTGATTTGTAACATGCTTCGATGACTGTAAATAAAACGTAGGAATAATGGGTTATTTATAAAATACCACACAGCAATGAAAGCGAGACCAGTGGTGACACGTTCCGTGGGTATTACTGTCTTCAAAACAAGTAAACAAAGACATGGGTACAACAAGCAGAAACAAGCAAGATTCCTCCCAGTGCCCAACAACTATAAAATATTATTGCATGTAAAACAATGTTCTCTGACGATATGAAAGAAATACTGTGGTCACTGGTCCATACATATGAAGGAATGTCTTCATGAAATAATACTTATGAACGCTTTTTCAAATCTTGGTTAAATTGTTTTAAGAATGATAGTGTAATTTCGTCTATTCTGATAGGATTCCTCTCTCTTTGGAGACCCTCGGAGCGAACATGAGGTAAATGTACTCTCAGATTCCTTAAAGAGTTAGGTGACAAATTCATCACGGAAACCAAGGACCCCATAATGATTAGTTTCATTTTCCAGAGACTCAATGTTGCGATCCAGAGAGGAAACGCTTACAGCATTCTGGAAAAACGACCCACTGCTGGTGAGCTGGATGAAGTATTGAGATGTAGGCATTGTATTGTAATACATGTTCTGCTCCGTAATATATTTTTGTTTTATTGTATTTTATTTTGAAATAAATTTCACAAATATAGCATAAGGGTGGTAGAAAAAGAAGATAATCAAACGTTCCAAGGAGAAATTACTCGAGTTTTTTCTGAAGTACGTTTATTCTTTTCTCTGAGGAAGTGGGTCCCATGTCAGTTCTAGAGGTGGTACCTCTAGAGAGTAAAATGTACTTGCGATATAAGTATAATGGAATCAGCAAGGAAGAGAGAGGTGAAGGTTTATAAACTTAAGGAAGAGGCAGTTAGAGTCGGATATAAATAATTATTGGAAGAAAGATGGGTTAATGAAAGTACGAACAATAATGTTGAAGAGGTATCGGGAAGAGTTAAAATGCAGTGTTAGAGTATTCAGCAGAAGTTTGTGGTTACAGGAAATTGGGTGTGGGAGGGAAGAAGAGCGATTGATGGAATAATGAGGGAAATATGGAGTAGTAAGAGAGAAAAAGGTTTTTACAAAGTAGAAGTAATACAAGGAGGGAGGAGTATATGGAGAGAAAAAGAGAGGTTAAGAGAGTGGAGGAGTGTGGAGGGAATGTAGAAGAGCAAATGAAAGAGTGGGTGAGATGATATTAAAAAATTTTGTTGAGAATAAGAAAAAGTTTTAAAGCGAGATTAATAAGTTGAGAAAGCCTAAGCGACAGTTAAAAATAGTAGGGAAGGTGGAGGGAATATTTTGATGAACTGTTGAATGTTGATGAAGATGGCGAAGCTGTGATTTTGTGCACTAGACAGGGAGGTATAACATCTTGTAGGAGTGAAGAAGAGATAGTTGTGAATGTGAGGGAGGTGCATGAAGCAGTGGATAGAATAGAAGGGAATAAATTGCTTTTATTTAATAAAGGTACAGAGGACGATAAGGTACCTAGTGATTTGCAGCAGGTGTGCATAGTCCCTTTCTATAAAAGCAAAAAGGACAAAAAAGAGCGTAAAAATTATAGGGGAATGTTGAATATACATGGTAATGTGTTTGGTAGAGTTATTTTTGAAAGAAGTAAGAGTAAACTAGAGAGGAGAATAGCATATGAACAAGATTGCTTTATGAAGGGTATGCGGATGTAGACCAAGTGATTACAGTGCAACATACAGGTGAACAATATTTAAATAACAGGAAAGAAGTTTTTGTTGCATGTATGGATTTGGAAAAGGTGTATGACTGGGCAGAAAGAGGGGCAATGTGGCAGATGCTGCAATGTATGGAATAGGAAGTAGGTTACTGAAAGCAGTGAAGAGTCTTTACAAGGATATTGAGGCTCAAGTTAGAGCATGTAGAAGAGAGGGTGATTATTTCCTAATAAAACGAGGCCTTAGACTATATTTCTAGAAAGGACTGTAAGAGAAGTGAATGCTCGGTTGTTGGCAAGAGGTGTGGGATTTAAAGATAAAGAATCTAACAAAAAATGGGAGTTGTCACACTTGCTCTTTGTTGATGACACTGTGCTTTCAGGTGATTCTGAAGAGAAGGATGAGGATAACAAAAAAAAATTAGGTAATGAAAGACTGGATATCAGACAGGATGATGGGAGTATGGAGGAAGTGAATGTATTCAGAAATCTGGGAGTGGACTTGTCAGCAGATGGGTCTATGAAATTTATGAATGCAATAATTTCGCAAAAATCATTCTAAGTCAAACAAAAAATATATATTTCATTATGTATGTTTATTATTAAATTATTGTGAACTTATCTAAGAAATATTTAGTTGGATTAGGTTAAATTAAATTGCGTTTATTATAATAAGGTTAGGTAAGATTCCTAAGGTTCTATTGGTACAAATTTATTATTTTTTTCATTAACATGTATGAAAACATTTATCTTTAAACATATAAGAATTTATTTTAGAAAGGACTTAATTTTAAATGAGTTCTTGATAATTGACCAGTTTTACCTATTAAGCAACATATATTTATATATAAATATATATATATGTATATATATATATATATATATATATATATATATATATATATATATATATATATATATATATATATATATATATATATATATATATATATATATATATATGTAAAACTAATACGTAAAACGAATATGTAAAACTGGTCAATTAGCAAGAACTCATTTAAAATTAAGTCCTTTCTAAAATTTTCTCTTATACGTTTGATATATTTTGTTCATTAATATTAATGTAAAAAATTTTAATTTTGCACCAAAAGAATCTTAGAAAACTTACCTAACCTTATTATAACAAGAACAATTTATTTTAGCATAACCCAACTATATATATTGTAGATTTGTTTACAATAATTTAATACTAAACAAACACAGTGAAATATATTTTTTTCGTTAGGTTCAGAATGATTTTGGCGAAATTATTGCATACACAAATTTTCACTTGTCCTATATGGCAAGATGAGCGTTGCTATTTAAGCCAAGATCGCAAGTTCTGCCTATTCGGCACGACATATATGTTTTAACATAGAACTAGCATATACCATTCCTTTACTAATATTAATTTCATCAGAGGATAAATCAGAAAATTTTTCAAAGTTACAAAAGGCTTTTGCAATTTCAACATTATTAAGTTTTTTTGAAGTTGCAAAACTTAGGCCAAAATCTAGAGCAGCAGTTGTATTTTTATCTAATAATTCATCTGATAAGTTAATTACAAAATTATTATTAGCATGCTTTCTCCAATCACTATTTTAAATTAATTTTTTTTATTTTCTTTGTAGTTTGTTTTTGAGTTCATTACAAATTCTTCTGAGTTTATTATAGCAATGGCCTTAAAAGAGTATTTTTTGTTTCTCAATATTTTGAATGCTTCCTTCTCCTGAATTTTAGTTATTTCAATATGTTTCTGAAGAATAATTCTCATAAAATCATCAAAAGCACGGTCTCTCATGTCAAGGATGATATTGGCTAAAAGACACTTGGGCACAACTTGTTCATTTAAACAATTTTTAAAAAAATTAAGTCGAATTTTTAACTTGTGGGACTTGATCAGTGCAGAAGAAAACTGGGAAACAAAAGAAATATGATTAGGAAATCTTATCGAGAACATTCTAAAGAGTCGTGTGGTATCCATTAGTGCAATAAGATCACAGTAAACAGGTGATTTCAAAACATGCAAAACAGCCACTGTGAAAATAGAGAAATTCCAAGCGCTTTCGTGACTACTCACATTATCAAGGAACAATTAAAGTAATGCATCTGAGGAAGGCATATAAAGAGTCTAGACCACACCTCATTATCACATCCCACAACAAACCAACACCGGATGCGTGACTCATAAGAAAGGGAAAACTGATAAACTAGACACATGTGCAACTCTTGGGTATCTTTATTGAGTCCATATTCAGTCCATACGTAGGAGAAACTTGAAGAACAGGAGGAGAATGAGGTAATCAGTCCCTCAACCTTGAGTCGATTGATGGACTGAATAGTGGATCTAGAAATGTCCCCTTTCTTATGAGTCGTGCATCAGGTGTTGCTTTGTTGTGGGATGTGATAGCATAGTGTGGCCTAGACCCTTTATATGCCTACCTCTGATGCATTACTTTAATTCTTCCTTGATAATGAGAGTAGTCACTAAAGTGCTTGGAATTTCTCTATTCTTTCACAGTGTTTTTTTTGCATACATACATATGTATATGTATATATATATATATATATATATATATATATATATATATATATATATATATATAGATATAAATATATATATATATATATATATAAATATAGAGATATATATATATATATAAATATATATATATATATATATATATATATATATATATATATATATATATATATATATATATATATATATATATATACATATATATATATATATATATATATATATATATATATATATATATATATATATGTATATATATATATATATATATATATATATATATATATATATATATATATATATATATATATAACATATATATATAATATATGCAATAAGATCACAGTAAACAGGTGATTCCAGAATATGCAAAACAACCACTGTGAAAGAAAATAGAAATTTCAAGCGCTTTCGTGACTACTCACATTATCATAGTGAGTAGTCACGAAATCGCTTGAAGTTTCTCTATACTTTCGCAGTGGTTGTTTTGCATATAAAATATGTACATAATATATATATATATATATATATATATATATATATATATACACACACTCACACATACATATATCTATATATATATCTATCTATCTATCTATCTATATATATATATATATATATATATATATATATATATATATATATATATATATGCCGTGCCGAATAGTCAGAACTTGCGATCCTGGCTTAAATAGCAATGTTCATCTTGCCATATAGGACAAGCGAAAATTTGTGTATGCAATAATGTCGCAGTGTCAGTGTTTGTGTATATTTCGCCTGCTCTTGCGAATTCCTTGCATTGGTAATATATCTAGTAAGGCTGATGCATGTAGGGGATGAGATGAAAAGCTGTAAGCCTTCTCACTGAAAGCTGGCTGCCTTGGATCAAGGTCTAGCGCAAGCTGGACGCCAAGGTATTGGTCCAGTGTGGGTAGATTGGTAAAGCAATGTGTACCTTGTTCCAAGGTACGTAGGTTCGAGTCTCCTTCAGCCAGAGATCAGTGTTTGTGTATATTTCGCCTGCTCTTGCGAATTCCTTGCATATATATATATATATATATATATATATATATATATATATATATATATATATATATATATATACATATATATATATATACACATATATACATATATATATATATATATACATATATATACATTTATATATATATATATATATATATATATATATATATATATATATATATATATATATATATATATATATATATATATATATATATATATATATATATGTCGTGCCGAATATGTAAAACTGGTCAATTAGCAAGAAGTCATTTAAAATTACGTCCTTTCCGAAATTTTCTCTAATACGTTTAAAGACATATTTTTTTCATTAATGTTAATTAAAAATTTAGAATTTTGCACCAAAAGAATCTTAGAAAACTTACCTAACCTTATTATAACAAGAACAATTTATTTTAGCCTATCCCAACTAAACATATTTTAGATTTGTTGACAGTAATTTAATACTAAACAAACACAGTGAAATATATTTTTTTCGTTAGGTTCAGAATGATTTTGGCTAAATTATTGCAAACACAAATTTTCACTTGTCCTATATGGCAAGATGAACGTTGCTATTTAAGCTATTAAATAGCAGCGTTCATCTTGCAATATAGGTCAAGTGAAAATTTGTGTATGCAATAATTTTGCAGAAATCGTTCTGAACCTAACGAAAAAAATATATTTCATTGTGTTTGTTTGGTGTTAAATTTTTGTACATATATCTAAAATATATTTAGTTGGGTTAGGCTAAAATAAATTGCACTTGTTATAATAAGGTTAGGAAAGTTTTCTAAGATTCATTTGGTGCAAAATTAAACTTTTTTACATTAACATTAATGAAAAAAAATATATCTTTAAACATATAAGAGAAAATTTCAGAAGGGACTTTATTTTAAATGAGTTCTTGCTAATTGACCATTTTTACATATTCGTCAAAATATATATATATATATATATATATATATATATATATATATATATATATATATATATATATATATATATATATATATATATATATATATATATATATATATATATATATATATATATATATATATATATATATATATATTTATATATATATATATACATATATATATATATATATATATATATATATATATATATATATATATATATATATATATATATATATATATACATACATATATATATATGTATATATATATATATATATATATATATATATATATATATATATATATATATATATATATATATATATATATATGACAAAGATGATCCCATGTATCAGAAACCTTCCCTATGAGGATAGACTAAGGGCCCTGAAACTGCACTCTCTAGAAAGACGTAGAATTAGGGGGGATATGATTGAGGTTTATAAGTGGAAGACAGGAATAAATAAAGGGGATGTAAATAGTGTGCTGAAAATATCTAGCCTAGACAGGACTCGCAGCAATGGTTTTAAGTTGGAAAAATTCAGATTCAGGAGGGATATAGGAAAGTACTGGTTTGGTAATAGAGTTGTGGATGAGTGGAACAAACTCCCAAGTACCGTTATAGAGGCCAGAACGTTGTGTAGCTTTAAAAATAGGTTGGATAAATACATGAGTAGACGTGGGTGGGTGTGAGTTGGACCTGATAGCTTGTGCTAACAGGTCGGTTGCCGTGTTCCTCCCTTAAGTCAATGTGACCTGACCTGACTAGGTTGGGTGCATTGGCTTAAGCCGGTAGGGACTTGGACCTGCCTCGCATGGGCCAGTAGGCCTTCTGCAGTGTTCCTTCGTTCTTATGTTCTTATATATATACGCGCTTGCCGGCGTGGAGGGAGGGAGCCAGTGTGTGGTGCTCCATACATTCCGTGTGTAAACCAGGAACCAACATGGTTTACGCGGGCCAGTTTCGGCAGACATCATCGTGAGTATCGACCGGAGATCACAGAGTTGTGACAAACCTCTACATCGGACCATTGCTTCTGTATCAGTGAAAGTGCAGTGTGCATGTTGGGATTTGGGAAGTAGCGGTGGTGAGGGGATCCTGGCAGTGGAGTGTGGAGGAAGTGTTGTTTACATCTGATCGGCCGGGGTCGTGGGTTGGGGAAGGAAGTGGCCGCCCACGACATGGTCATTGGATGGTGAACAGAACACCTCGGTTAATAGTGTGAGCATGGTGATTAGTGTGCCATATGGCGAGGGTTTTTTTCTAAATGGAACAATAAGTGCATAACAATTAGCAAAAGTTAGTCAGTGATGTGCGTCTTGAGCGAACACACAGAGCCACTCCCTCCCCCCTCCCCCATCCCTGATCCCCTCCCCTCATCCCAGCCAAGGCCCACTGACTTCCTGACCAAGGGTGTTGCCGTTTAGTGCCCCACCAATTACAAGTTCCGCCGCTCGCTACTCCCCCACCCTCATCCCCCATGCATTCATGCTGCCCTTCACCCGTCACCCCACAGCTGGCGCCCTCCCACCCCCACGATATCAGCAATGTCACAAGTAGTCGCGGGTTCCCAGGAATCTTCCCGACAGAGCCAAAGCTGTCGTTCACGAGGCATTTGCCGGGTGTGCCACAGGGAATGTGCACTCAATCCCACATCTGGCAACATCCGTGCACACAATAGATGTCAAGGCTCCAGGAGAGCTCCAAATGAGAACAACCAACAGCCTCCCCCAGCAGACAGGGCTGACAGCTACCGTGACTTCACCTCTACAGAGGACCTCAAATCTGCAATCAAATTAACATCCACCAGGACTCTGACACACATCCCCAAAGCAGCTCGCCCTCAAGCTGCTAGCAAATTCACTGACCTTCTGAAGAAAGTCAACGATGCTCCTTCAAACAACAGATCCTGGCACAACTTGCTGCTTTTTGGCAATGCCTGTTTGGCTGTCCCACCAAGGAGGGACAAGTCACTAGCAACACATGTTATTAGGGCAATAAATGCATTCCCAAGGGATGACAACCTCGTCGGTCTACCCCCTAGGGCGACAAACACCCGCCGGGCAAATGCCAACAACAGGACACCCGACACCTCAAAAATCAGAGCCCAAATTAGCAAAAAAAATAGAAGAGGGTAATACTATTGGAGCTTTGAGACTTATAACCAGTGAGGATACCATCGCTCCCAAGGACGTCAGCACGGCGCAAGCTCTGAAGGACAAACATCCACCCAGGGCTCCCAGTACCAACATTGACCTCCCTGACATTGCAGCAGGCGAAGAACATCTAACCTTACAGGATGCTGATGTGTATAAAGCTGCTATGTCATTTCCACAGGGTTCAGCAGGAGGTTTCACCGGTTTAAGGCCTCAACACTTAAAACAAATACTCAATCCAGCACTTGGTGAGGTTTCAGAGAGGCTGCTGTCTGAACTCACCAAATTTTCCAACCTGTGCCTGGCTGGCGGTGTCCCAGAGGCCATCAGACCCTTTTTCTTTGGTGCCTCATTGTGTGCCCTCCGGAAAAAGGATGGCGGAATCAGGCCCATTGCAGTGGGTAACACCCTTCGGCGCCTAGTCGCCAAGGCTGCAGTAAGAAGGGTGAGTCAAGAGGCTGCTGCAATGCTGAAACCAACTCAGCTCGGTTTCGGCGTTCAACAGGGCTGTGAAGCAGCTGCCCACACAGCACGAGTATATATCAAAAACATGTCCTATGAAAAAGCCTTGGTCAAATTGGACTTTGCCAATGCTTTCAACTCAGTCAGAAGGGATGCTGCTCTCCAAGCAGTTTATAGAAACTTCCCTTCCCTTTATCCCTTCATAGAATCGTGTTATAGTGTGACTTCCAAACTATTGTTTGGGGACCATGAAATTGACTCGTGTGAGGGCGTGCAACAGGGGGACCCTCTCGCCCCCTTTCTATTTTGTTTGGTCATCAAGGAAGTCACGGAGGCACTCTCCAGCGAGCTCAATATCTGGTTCCTGGACGACGGTACCCTAGCTGGCACAACAGAATCTCTCCTGGAGGACATCAGTAAAATTAAAGACATGGGAGAAAGCCTGGGCCTTTCTTTAAACCCCACCAAATGTGAAATAGTTTCTACCAATCAACAGTTGATCCAGAATATTAGTACCGTTTTACCAGGAGCACGAGCCATTGATCCAGCCAATAGCACTCTCCTCGGTGCTCCTCTTGGGTCCAATGCCATCGATCTGGTCCTAGGAAAAAAAGTCTCAGACCTCCAGACGATGGAAAGCAGGATGAAAGACATTGACACACACGATGCCTTCTACCTACTCACCAGGTGCCTGTCAACCCCAAAACTTACCTATTTTCTGAGATGCTCCCCAGCCTTCAGCAGTCCAAAACTCAAGGAATATGACTCTCTCCTGAAGGCCATGCTAGAGAGTGTATTGAATCTTTCCCTTGACGATGGACAGTGGTTGCAAGCCTCACTTCCGGTCAGGCTTGGAGGGCTAGGAGTACGCAGATCCTCCCAGATTGCTCTACCAGCTTTCCTATCCTCTTCCATTACATCAAACGAGTTGATAAGACAAATTCTTCCTGACACCCTCAGTGACTCAGCAGGAATAGAAGACCCTAGCTATGTCAGTGCCATCACCGAATGGGAGACTCTTGCTGCCCCAGCACCAAACCCTAGTGCAGCACTGGCTCACACACAGTCAAGCTGGGATAGCCCAAATGCTGAAAAGGTGCTTGCCAACATGCTCAGGGCTGCAACATCAGATAGGGAGATTGCCCGTCTCCAGGCTGTGAGTGCACCTCACTCCTGGAGTTTACCTGGAGAGAGTTTCGGGGGTCAACGCCCCCGCGGCCCGGTCTGTGACCAGGCCTCCTGGTGGATCAGCGCCTGATCAACCAGGCTGTTGCTGCTGGCTGCACGCAAACCAACGTACGAGCCACAGCCCGGCTGATCAGGAACTGCCTTTAGGTGCTTGTCCAGTGCCAGCTTGAAGACTGCCAGGGGTCTGTTGGTAATCCCCCTTATGTGTGCTGGGAGGCAGTTGAACAGTCTCGGTCCCCTGACACTTATTGTATGGTCTCTTAACGTGCTAGTGACACCCCTGCTTTTCATTGGGGGGATGGTGCATCGTCTGCCAAGTCTTTTGCTTTCGTAGTGAGTGATTTTCGTGTGCAAGTTCGGTACTAGTCCCTCTAGGATTTTCCAGGTGTATATAATCATGTATCTCTCCCTCCTGCGTTCCAGGGAATACAGGTTTAGAAACCTCAAGCGCTCCCAGTAATTGAGGTGTTTTATCTCCGTTATGCGCGCCGTGAAAGTTCTCTGTACATTTTCTAGGTCGGCAATTTCACCTGCCTTGAAAGGTGCTGTTAGAGTGCAGCAATATTCCAGCCTAGATAGAACAAGTGACCTGAAGAGTGTCATCATGGGCTTGGCCTCCCTAGTTTTGAAGGTTCTCATTATCCATCCTGTCATTTTTCTAGCAGATGCGATTGATACAATGTTATGGTCCTTGAAGGTGAGATCCTCCGACATAATCACTCCCAGGTCTTTGACGTTGGTGTTTCGCTCTATTTTGTGGCCAGAATTTGTTTTGTACTCTGATGAAGATTTAATTTCCTCATGTTTACCATATCTGAGTAATTGAAATTTCTCATCGTTGAACTTCATATTGTTTTCTGCAGCCCACTGAAAGATTTGGTTGATGTCCGCCTGGAGCCTTGCAGTGTCTGCAATGGAAGACACTGTCATGCAGATTCGGGTGTCATCTGCAAAGGAAGACACGGTGCTGTGGCTGACATCCTTGTCTATGTCGGATATGAGGATGAGGAACAAGATGGGAGCTAGTACTGTGCCTTGTGGAACAGAGCTTTTCACCGTAGCTGCCTCGGACTTTACTCTGTTGACGACTACTCTCTGTGTTCTGTTAGTGAGGAAATTATAGATCCATCGACCAACTTTTCCTGTTATTCCTTTAGCGCGCATTTTGTGCGCTATTACACCATGGTCACACTTGTCGAAGGCTTTTGCAAAGTCTGTATATATTACATCTGCATTCTTTTTGTCTTCTAGTGCATTTAGGACCTTGTCGTAGTGATCCAGTAGTTGAGACAGACAGGAGCGACCTGTTCTAAACCCATGTTGCCCTGGGTTGTGTAACTGATGGGTTTCTAGATGGGTGGTGATCTTGCTTCTTAGGACCCTTTCAAAGATTTTTATGATATGGGATGTTAGTGCTATTGGTCTGTAGTTCTTTGCTGTTGCTTTACTGCCCCCTTTGTGGAGTGGGGCTATGTCTGTTGTTTTTAGTAACTGAGGGACGACCCCCGTGTCCATGCTCCCTCTCCATAGGATGGAAAAGGCTCGTGATAGGGGCTTCTTGCAGTTCTTGATGAACACAGAGTTCCATGAGTCTGGCCCTGGGGCAGAGTGCATGGGCATGTCATTTATCGCCTGTTCGAAGTCATTTGGCGTCAGGATAACATCGGATAGGCTTGTGTTAATCAAATTTTGTGGCTCTCTCATAAAAAATTCATTTTGATCTTCGACTCTCAGTCTGGTTAGCGGCTTGCTAAAAACTGAGTCATATTGGGACTTGAGTAGCTCACTCATTTCCTTGCTGTCATCTGTGTAGGACCCATCTTGTTTAAGTAGGGGCCCAATACTGGACGTTGTTCTCGATTTTGATTTGGCATAGGAGAAGAAATACTTTGGGTTTCTTTCGATTTCATTTATGGCTTTTAGTTCTTCCCGCGATTCCTGACTCCTAAAGGATTCTTTTAGCTTAAGTTCGATGCTTGCTATTTCTCTGACCAGTGTCTCCCTGCGCATTTCTGATATATTGACCTCTTTTAGCCGCTCTGTTATTCTTTTCCGTCGCCTGTAAAGGGAGCGCCTGTCTCTTTCTATTTTACATCTACTCCTCCTTTTTCTTAGAGGAATAAGCCTTGTGCATACATCGAGTGCCACCGAGTTAATCTGTTCTAGGCATAAGTTTGGGTCTGTGTTGCTTAGTATATCTTCCCAGCTTATATCGGTTAGGACTTGGTTTACTTGGTCCCACTTTATGTTTTTGTTATTGAAGTTGAATTTGGTGAATGCTCCCTCGTGACTAGTCTCATTTTGTCGGTCTGAGGCTCCACGCATACATGTCTGAACCTCAATTATGTTGTGATCTGAGTATATTGTTTTTGATATGGTGACATTTCTTATCAGATCATCATTGTTAGTGAAGATGAGGTCTAGTGTATTCTCCAGTCTAGTAGGCTCTATTATTTGCTGGTTTAAATTGAATTTTGTGCAGAGATTTAAAAGCTCGTGTGAGTGTGAGTTTTCATCAGAGCTGCCTCCTGGTGTTATTACTGCAACAATATTATTTGCTATATTCCTCCATTTTAGGTGCCTTAAGTTGAAATCCCCCAGGAGCAAGATGCTGGGTGCAGGAGCTGGAAGATTTTCCAGACAGTGGTCAATTTTTAACAGCTGTTCCTGGAATTGCTGGGATGTTGCATCCGGAGGCTTGTAGACTACCACAATGACTAGGTTTTGGTTCTCGACCTTTACTGCTAAAACTTCCACTACGTCATTTGAGGCATTAAGCAGTTCTGTGCAAACAAGTGACTCTGCAATGTACAGGCCAACCCCCCCCCTTTTGCCTGTTCACTCTGTCACATCTGTATAGGTTGTAACCTGGGATCCATATTTCGTTGTCCAAGTGATCCTTTATGTGGGTCTCAGTGAAAGCCGCGAACATTGCCTTTGCCTCTGCAAGCAGTCCACGGATGAAAGGTATTTTGTTGTTTATTGCTGGCTTTAGACCCTGTATATTTGCAAAGAAGAATGTTATCGGACTGGTGGTATTGTTGGTACTGGGGGGGGATTTTTTTTCCGGCATTAGTATCTGTATCTGTTGGTTTGGAGTGGAGGCCATCGACTGTGGTTCCACTCCAGGAATGACTGGATTTGGTGTACGATTTCTGCCATTTCCTGCCAGTTTTTTTTCCTTCCTGGCACTAAAAAACCTCTCCCTCTTGAGTGGCTGTGGCTACCCAGGTTTTCCCATGGCCTGGATGTTTTGTATCTTTTTGTCCCCTTTAGATGGTATGCCTGGCAATTTAAGTTATAGCACAGTCTTTCCTGTACTGAAGAGGTACACATTTCAGGGTGAAAAAGCTTACAGGAAGGGAGTTTGCATTTTCCTGTTGTCATATGGGCATGACATTTTCTAGGGTGGTCATAGTTGCATGTCCCATCTGTTTTTCCAGATTTCCCATGCCAGCAGATACCAAGTGCATAGTATGTGCACAGGCTTGGTTTCCGTTTGCCTTGGGTTTCTGTGACTGTATTCCCTGTTGGTGCATGTTTCCCTGTCTTATTCCTATCCTCCTTAGCACCAACAATGGAGCTCCCACCAGTTGTTTTTGGTAATTTATCCTCACTATTGCTATTGGAGTCCTCTTGTTTGCTATTTCCTGCGGTATTTCTGGTTTGCAATATTGGTTTTATCTTATCTTTGACTACACTTGTTTCCCTACTATGGCTCCTGTCCTCTATGAGGTCATTTATATGTATTCCTTCCTGCGTATAATTCCCGACTACCTGGACAAAATCTCCAGCTTCACCATTACTGTCTACCAGGACAGTATCTCCAGCTTCACCATTTCTGTCTCCCAGGACAGCACCTCCAGCTTCACCATTACTGTCTCCCAGGACAGTATCTCCAGCTTCACCATTACTGTCTCCCAGGACAGCACCTCCAGCTTCACCATTACTGTCTCCCAGGACAGCACTATCAGCCCTACATTTACTGACTACCAGGACATCACCTCCAGCCTTACAGTTTGTGACTACATGGCCAGTATCAAGGGCAGTACCATTCAGCCCGGACTTTTTATGTTCCCATCTGTTGTAGAAAGCTTCCAGGTTTTCTATGAAAGCAGCTTTGATGTTATCCTCTTTTAATACCCTTGTGATTTTAGTCCACAGATTTTCCTCATTTGGGCATACCCAAAAACACTTCTCTGTTTTAATACTGCTTGTAGCTAGTTCTGGGATATCTGCACAAGGAGCGTGACACCAATTTCCACAAAAATGACAATTTATCCATGTGGTAGCCCGTTTGTTTGACTGACCACAGACTACACACAGCTTCATAATGATTTGAATGGTTGATTTACTGCAAGTCTACTAGCAACCTCTTGAATATTATATTAATAACCTTAAATGAAGCTCTAGCTATTTGTATTTCTGTTTCTAACTCTTTTTGTATATTGGACAGCTTACCGTCACGGGGACTTCCTCCAAACAGTTCCCATATCGGCAATGGGAACGCGACTCGACCCTAAGACCCTCCGTATTGCAGTGGCTCTGCGCCTTGCTGCCCCAATTCACACAGAATATATGTGTATTTGCGGCGAAGTGCAAGCAGACCAATACGGTCTACATGGTCTTAACTGTTCCAAAACCAAGGGCTGGCATGCAAGACACAATGAGGTCAACGACATCATTAAGAGAACCCTTGCTACAGCTGGATGCCCTGCCGAGAGGGAGCCACAATCACTTGCAGCAAACAATACCCACAACCCAGCAAACCGCCCCGATGGGATCACCATCTATCCTTGGAAGAATGGCAAGCTCTTAGCATGGGACTATACCTGTGTGTCCACACTGGCTGACACCTATATCCATCACAGTGTGGGGCGACAGGGAGGAGCTGCTGACCACAGGGAGGAGTACAAGATCAGCAAGTACAGGGACATTAGCCAACAGTATCAATTTGTCCCAGTGGGATCAGAGACCTTGGGATCATGGGGAAAAAATGCCACACGTTTCCTTAAAGAATTGGGTTCCAGACTCATCGACACCACTAGGGACCCAAGGGCAGCCACTTTCATGTTCCAGCGCCTCAGCATCGCCATCCAGAGGGGAAATGCTTGCTGCATACTTGGTTCACGTCCAGCCTCGGAGGAGCTGGAGGAAATTCATGATCTTTGATACATTGTGCCATTGTATTCATGTTTATGTTTTTTTCTGTATATGTATTTTGTTTATTAATAAATGTTCACATCGAATAAAAAACATATAGGGGGTGGTAGGAGAAGAAAATATTCAAACAGCTCCGGGGAGAACCTTGAGTTTTCTCTGAGGTACGTTTATTGTCTTCTCTGAGGATGAGGGTCCCCATTCCAGCTATAGAGGTGGTACTTCCCTATATTTATTAAAAAAAAAAAAAAAAAAAAAAAAAAAAAATATATATATATATATTATATATATATATATATATATATGTATGCATATATATATGTTATATATATATATATATGTATGTATATATATATATATGTATATATATATATATATATATATATATATATATATATATATATATATATATATATATATATATATTTATATATATATATAAGAACATAAGAACATAAGAATGGAGGAACACTGCAGAAGGCCTAATGGCCCATGCGAGACAGGTCCTTACCTAAACGACCTCTACCTAAAGCTACCCAAGAAATAACTCCCGTACCCAATGACACCAATCAAACCCAGCCCCTCCCACTCATATATTAGTTCAATTCCTTCTTAAAGCTACTCAAGGTCCTAGCCTCTATCACACAACTCTGTTAGAAAACCAGTACTTACCTATGTCCTTTCTAAATCTACTATTGTCCGAATTAAATCCATTATATATATATATATATATATATATATATATATATATATATATATATATATATATATATATATATATATATATATATATATATATATATATATATACATATATAATGCGTGGAACAATCTTCCCAGTTGGGTGATAGAGGCTAGGACCTTGATGAAGATAGGGAAGCTGTGATTTCGTGTATAGGGCAACGAGGAACAACATCTTGTAGGAGTGAGGAAGAGCCAGTTGTGAGTGTGGGGGAAGTTCGTGAGGTAGTAGGTAAAATGAAAGGGGGTAAGGCAGCCGGGATTGATAGAATAAAGATAGAAAAGTTAAAAGCAGGTGGGGATATAGTTTTGGAGTGGTTGGTGCAATTATTTAATAAATGTATGGAAGAGGGTAAGGTACCTAGGGATTGGCAGAGAGCATGCATAGTTCCTTTGTATAAAGGCATAGGGGATAAAAGAGAGTGCAAAAATTATAGGGGGATAAGTCTGTTGAGTATACCTAGCAAAGTGTATGGTAGAGTTATTATTGAAACAATTAAGAGTAAGACGGAGAATAGGATAGCAGACGAACAAGGAGGCTTTAGGAAAGGTAGGGGGTGTGTGGACCAGGTGTTTACAGTGAAACATGTAAGTGAACAGTATTTACATAAGGCTAAAGAGGTCTTTGTGGCACTAATGGATTTGGAAAAGGCGTATGACAGGGTGGATAGGGGGGCAATGTGGCAGATGTTGCAGGTGTATGGTGAAGGAGGTAGGTTACTGAAAGCAGTGAAGAGTTTTTACGAGGATAGTGAGGCTCAAGTTAGAGTATGTAGGAAAGAGGGAAATTATTTCCCAGTAAAAGTAGACCTTAGACAAGGATGTGTGATGTCACCGTGGTTGTTTAATATATTTATAGATGGGGTTGTAAGAGAAGTAAATGCGAGGGTCTTGGCAAGAGGCGTGGAGTTAAAAGATAAAGAATCACACACAAAGTGGGAGTTGTCACAGTTGCTCTTTGCTGATGACACTGTGCTCTTGGGAGATTCTGAAGAGAAGTTGCAGAGATTGGTGGATGAATTTGGTAGGGTGCGCAAAAGAAGAAAATTGAAAGTGAATACAGGAAAGAGTAAGGTTATGAGGATAACAAAAAGATTAGGTGATGAAAGATTGGATATCAGACTGGAGGGAGAGAGTATGGAGGAGGTGAATGTATTCAGATATTTGGGAGTGGACATGTCAGCGGATGGGTCTATGAAAGATGAGGTGAATCATAGAATTGATGAGGGGAAAAGGGTGAGTGGTGCACTTAGGAGTCTGTGGAGACAAAGAACTTTGGCCTTGGAGGCAAAGATAGGAATGTATGAGAGTATAGTTTTACCAACGCTCTTATATGGGTGTGAAGCATGGGTGATGAATGTTGCAGCGAGGAGAAGGCTGGAGGCAGTGGAGATGTCATGTCTGAGGGCAATGTGTGGTGTGAATATAATGCAGAGAATTCGTAGTTTGGAAGTTAGGAGGAGGTGCGGGATTACCAAAACTGTTGTCCAGAGGGCTGAGGAAGGGTTGTTGAGGTGGTTCGGACATATGGAGAGAATGGAGCGAAACAGAATAACTTCAAGAGTGTATCAGTCTGTAGTGGAAGGAAGGCGGGGTAGGGGTCGGCCTAGGAAAGGTTGGAGGGAGGGGGTAAAGGAGGTTTTGTGTGCGAGGGGCTTGGACTTCCAGCAGGCATGCGTGAGCGTGTTTGATAGGAGTGAATGGAGACAAATGGTTTTTAATACTTGACATGCTGTTGGAGTGTGATCAAAGTAACATTCATGAAGGCGTTCAGGGAAACCGGCAGGCCGGACTTGAGTCCTGGAGATGGAATGTACAGTGCCTGCACTCTGAAGGAGGGGGTGTTAATGTTGCAGTTTAAAAACTGTAGAGTAAAGCACCCTACTGGCAAGACAGTGATGGAGTGAATGATGGTGAAAGTTTTTCTTTTTCGGGCCACCCTGCCTTGGTGGGAATCAGCCAGTGTGATAATAATAAAAATAAATATATATATATATATATATATATATATATATATATATATATATATATATATATATATATATATATATATATATATATATTTATATAAATATATATTATATATATATATATATATATATATATATATATATATATATATATATATATATATATATATTATATATATATATATATAATATAACTTGACTTAAGAAATCGTAATGACACGATTGCAAATAAACCATACCCCCGGCCGGGATTGAACCCGCGGTCATAGAGTCTCAAAACTCCAGCCCGTCGCTAGCTGGTCTAGTGGCTAGCGCGACGGGCTGGAGTTTTGAGACTCTATGACCGCGGGTTCAATCCCGGCCGGGGGTATGGTTTATATATATATATATATATATATATATATATATATATATATATATATATATATATATATATATATATTTATATGTTAGGTATATTTTTATATATATATATATTATATATATATATATATATATATATATATATATATATATATATATATATATATATATATATATATATATATATATATACATATATATATATATATATATATATATGTATATATTTATGTTAGGTATATTTTTATATATATATATTATATATATATATATATATATATATATATATATATATATATATATATATATATATATATATATATATATATATATATATATATATATATATATATATATATATGGCAAGATGAACGTTGCTATTTAAGCCAAGATCGCAAGTTCTGCCTATTCGGCACGACATACATACATACATACATACATACATACATACATACATACCTATACTATAATTAATTATTAACACACTGGCCGATTCCTACCAAGGCAGGGTGGCCCGAAAAAGAAAAACTTTCACCATCATTCACTCCATCACTGTCTTGCCAGAAGGGAGCTTTACACTACAGTTTTTAAACTGCAACATTAACACCCCTCCTTCAGAGTGCAGGCACTGTACTTCCCATCTCCAGGACTCAAGTCCGGCCTGCCGGTTTCCCTGAATCCCTTCATAAATGTTACTTGCTCACACTCCAACAGCACGTCAAGTATTAAAAACCATTTGTCTCCATTCACTCCTATCAAACACGCTCATGCATGCCTGCTGGAAGTCCAAGCCCCTCGCACACAAAACATCCTTTACCCCCTCCCTCCAACCTTTCCTAGGCCGACCCCTACCCCGCCTTCCTTCCACTACATACTGATACACTCTTGAAGTCATTCTGTTTCGCTCCATTCTCTCTACATGTCCGAACCACCTCAACAACCCTTCCTCAGCCCTCTGGACAACAGTTTTGGTAATCCCGCACCTTTTCCTAACTACGAGTTCCCTGCATTATATTCACACCACACATTGCCCTCAGACATGACATCTCCACTGCCTCCAGCCTTCCCCTCGCTGCAACATTCATCACCCACGCTTCACAACCACATAAGAGAGTTGGAAAAACTATACTCTCATACATTCCCCTCTTTGCCTCCAAGGACAAAGTTCTTTGTCTCCACAGACTCCTAAGTGCACCACTCACCCTTTTCCCCTCATCAATTCTATGATTCACCTCATCTTTCATAAACCCATCCGCTGACACGTCCACTCCCAAATATCTGAATACGTTCACCTCCTCCACACTCTCTCCCTCCAATCGGATATCCAGTCTTTCATCACCTAATCTTTTTGTTATCCTCATAACCTTACTCTTTCCTATATTCACTTTTAATTTTCTTCTTTTGCATACCCTACCAAATTCATCCACCAACCTCTGCAACTTCTCTTCAGAATCTCCCAAGAGCACAGTGTCATCAGCAAAGAGCAACTGTGACAACTCTCACTTATGTGTGATTCTTTATCTTTTAACTCCACGCCTCTTGCCAAGACCCTCTCATTTACTTCTCTTACAATCCCAGTAAAAGTAGGCCTTAGACAAGGATGTGTGGTGTCACCGTGGTTGTTTAATATATTTATAGATGGGGTTGTAAGAGAAGTAAACAACCACGGTGACATCACACATCCTTGTCTAAGGCCTACTTTTACTGGGAAATAATTTCCCTCTTTCCTACATACTCTAACTTGAGCCTCACTATCCTCGTAAAAACTCTTCACTGCTTTCAGTAACCTACCTCCTATACTATACACCTGCAACATCTGCCACATTGCCCTCATATCCACCCTGTCATACGCCTTTTCCAAATCCATAAATGCCACAAAAACCTCTTTAGCCTTATCTAAATACTGTTAACTTATATGTTTCACTGTAAACACCTGGTGCACACACCCCCTACCTTTCCTAAAGCCTCCTTGTTCATCTGCTATCCTATTCTCCGTCTTACTCTTAATTCTTTCAATAATAACTCTACCATACACTTTACCAGGTATATTCAACAGACTTATCCCCCTATAATTTTTGCACTCTCTTTTGTCCCCTTTGCCTTTATACAAAGGAACTATGCATGCTTTCTGCCAATCCCTAGGTACCTTACCCTCTTCCATACATTTATTAAATAATTGCACCAACCACTCTATAACTTTATCCCCACCTGCTTTTAACATTTCTATCTTTATCCCATCAATCCCGGCTGCCTTACCCCCTTTCATTTTACCTACTGCCTCACGAACTTCCCCCACACTCACAACTGGCTCTTCCTCACTCCTACAAGATGTTATTCCTCCTTGCCCTATACATGAAATCACAGCTTCCCTATCTTCATCAATATTTAACAATTCCTCAAAATATTCCCTCCATCTTCCCAATACTTCTAACTCTCCATTTAATAACTCTCCTCTCCTATTTTTAACTGACAAATAAATTTGTTCCCTAGGCTTCCTTAACTTGTTAATCTCACTACAAAACTTTTTCTTATTTTCAACAAAATTTGTTGATAACATCTCACCCACTCTCTAATTTGCTCTCTTTTTACATTGCTTCACCACTCTCTTAACCTCTCTCTTTTTCTCCATATACTCTTCCCTCCTTGCATCACTTCTAGTTTGTAAAAACTTCTCATATGCTAACTTTTTCTCCCTTACTACTCTCTTTACATCATCATTCCACCAATCGCTCCTCTTCTGCTGAACACTCTAACACTACATTTTTAAACCTACCCCATACCTCTTCGACCCCATTGCCTATGCTCTTATTAGCCCATCTATCCTCCAATAGTTGTTTATATCTTAGCCTAACTGCCTCCTCTTTTAGTTTATAAACCTTCACCTCTCTCTTCCCTGATGCTTCTATTCTCCTTGTATCCCATCTACCTTTTACTCTCAGTGTAGCTACAACTAAAAAGTGATCTGATATATCTGTGGCCCCTCTATAAAAATGTACATCCTGAGGTCTACTCAACAGTCTTTTATCTAGCAATACATAATCCGACAAACTACTGTCATTTCGCCCTACATCATATCTTGTATGCTTATTTATCCTCTTTTTCTTAAAATATGTATTACCTATAACTAAACCCCTTTCTATACAAAGTTCAATCAAAGGGCTACCATTATCATTTACACCTGGCACCCCAAACTTACCTACCACACCCTCTATAAAAGTTTCTCCTACTTTAGCAATCAGGTCCCCTACCACAATTACTCTCTCACTTGGTTCAAAGGTTCCTATACATTTACTTAACATCTCCCAAAATCTCTCTCTCTCCTCTACATTCCTCTCTTCTCCAGGTTCATACACGCTTATTATAACCCACTTTTCGCATCCAACCTTTACTTTAATCCATATAATTCTTGAATTTACACATTCATATTCTCTTTTCTCCTTCCATAACTGATCCTTCAACATTACTGCTACCCCTTACTTAGCTCTAACTCTCTCAGATACTCCAGATTTAATCCCATTTATTTCCCCCCACCGAAACTCCCCTACCACCTTCAGCTTTGTTTCGCTTAGGGCCAGGACATCCAACTTCTTTTCATTCATAGCATCAGCAATCATCTGTTTCTTGTCATCCGCACTACATCCACGCACATTTAAGAATCTTAGAAAACTTACGTAACCTTATTACAGCAAGAACAATTTATTTTAGCCTAACCCAACTAAATATATTTTAGATTTGTTTACAGTAATTTAATACTAAACAGACACAGTGAAATATATTTTTTTCGTTAGGTTCAGAATGATTTTGGCGAAATTATTGCATACACAAATTTTCACTAGTCCTATATGGCAAGATGAGCGTTGCTATTTAAGCCAAGATCGCAAGTTCTGCCTATTCGGCACGACATATATATATATATATATATATTTTTATATATATATATATATATATTATATATATATATATATATATATTATATATATTATATAAGTTTGTTGAGTGTACCTGGTAAAGTGTATGGTAGAGTTATAATTGAAAGAATTAAGAGTAAGACGGAGAATAGGATAGCAGATGAACAAGGAGGCTTTAGGAAAGGTAGGGGGTGTGTGGACCAGGTGTTTACAGTGAAACATATAAGTGAACAGTATTTAGATAAGGCTAAAGAGGTCTTTGTGGCATTTATGGATTTGGAAAAGGCGTATGACAGGGTGGATAGGGGGGCAATGTGGCAGATGTTGCAAGTGTATGGTGTAGGAGGTAGGTTACTGAAAGCAGTGAAGAGTTTTTACGAGGATAGTGAGGCTCAAGTTAGAGTATGTAGGAAAGAGGGAAATTTTTTCCCAGTAAAAGTAGGCCTTAGACAAGGATGTGTGATGTCACCGTGGTTGTTTAATATATTTATAGATGGGGTTGTAAGAGAAGTAAATGCGAGGGTCTTGGCAAGAGGCGTGGAGTTAAAAGATAAAGAATCACACACAAAGTGGGAGTTGTCACAGCTGCTCTTTGCTGATGACACTGTGCTCTTGGGAGATTCTGAAGAGAAGTTGCAGAGATTGGTGGATGAATTTGGTAGGGTGTGCAAAAGAAGAAAATTAAAGGTGAATACAGGAAAGAGTAAGGTTATGAGGATAACAAAAAGATTAGGTGATGAAAGATTGAATATCAGATTGGAGGGAGAGAGTATGGAGGAGGTGAACGTATTCAGATATTTGGGAGTGGACGTGTCAGCGGATGGGTCTATGAAAGATGAGGTGAATCATAGAATTGATGAGGGAAAAAGAGTGAGTGGTGCACTTAGGAGTCTGTGGAGACAAAGAACTTTGTCCTTGGAGGCAAAGAGGGGAATGTATGAGAGTATAGTTTTACCAACGCTCTTATATGGGTGTGAAGCGTGGGTGATGAATGTTGCAGCGAGGAGAAGGCTGGAGGCAGTGGAGATGTCATGTCTGAGGGCAATGTGTGGTGTGAATATAATGCAGAGAATTCGTAGTTTGGAAGTTAGGAGGAGGTGCGGGATTACCAAAACTGTTGTCCAGAGGGCTGAGGAAGGGTTGTTGAGGTGGTTCGGACATGTAGAGAGAATGGAGCGAAACAGAATGACTTCAAGAGTGTATCAGTCTGTAGTGGAAGGAAGGCGGGGTAGGGGTCGGCCTAGGAAGGGTTGGAGGGAGGGGGTAAAGGAGGTTTTGTGTGCGAGGGGCTTGGACTTCCAGCAGGCATGCTTGAGCGTGTTTGATAGGAGTGAATGGAGACAAATGGTTTTTAATACTTAACGTGCTGTTGGAGTGTGAGCAAAGTAACATTTATGAAGGGATTCAGGGAAACCGGCAGGCCGGACTTGAGTCCTGGAGATGGGAAGTACAGTGCCTGCACTCTGAAGGAGGGGTGTTAATGTTGCAGTTTAAAAACTGTAGTGTAAAGCACCCTTCTGGCAAGACAGTGATGGAGTGAATGATGGTGAAAGTTTTTCTTTTTCGGGCCACCCTGCCTTGGTGGGAATCGGCCGGTGTGATAATAAAAAAAAATATATATATATATATATATATATATATATATATATATATATATATATATATATATATATATATATATATATATATATATATATATGTATATATATATACATTATATATATATATATATATATATATATATATATATATATATATATATATATATATATATATATATATATATATATATATAAAATATAGGGAGGTACCACCTCAAGAACTGTCCTAGGAACCCTCATCCTCAGAGAAAAGAATAAATTTGCTTCAGGGAAAACTTAAGGTTCTCCCTGAAGCTGTTTGAGAATTTTCTCCTACCACCCCCTATTTATTTATTTATTTATTTATTTAAAAATTTGTGCACACATACAGAGGTACAAAAAATACAGAAAAGAGCAGTATGCCAAAGCCACTTATACTATGCATAGCATTACGGGCTGGCTTAAAATTAACTTAAGATGAACTAAGCAATGATGACATCGGTGATAAAACTTTAATGTAAACAGATTACTATAAAGCACAAGTGAGTATTACAAAGACAGGTCATATGGTTGTATGCATTGTTGTACATTCAGTAGAATGGAGTATTCTGTTAGGTAGTGTATTTAAAAAATAATAAAGTTAGATTGGGTTTTAGGTTTAACATTTATGTGATATAATTGTGAGAAACATTTAAGATATACAATTTATAAGGTTCAGTTATTCAGTATTTATTTGGTTTTGGGTGAGTAAGTGATCTTTGAGAAGAGACTTGAATTTATAAACAGGTAGTGTTTCTTTTATATTTACAGGTAATGAGTTCCAGATTTTAGGGCCTTTTATGTGCATTGAGTTTTTGCATAGTGTGAGATGGACACGAGGAACATCAAAGAGTGATCTGTGCCTTGTGTTATGGTCATGTGTTCTGTTGAGGTTGGCAAGGAGATGTTTGAGGGGAGGGTTAATATCAGAGTTAAGTGTTCTATGTATGTAATAGGTGCAGTAATAAGTATGAATGTTTTGTATGGTGAATAGGTTTAGTGTATTGAATATTGGTGGAGTGTGCTGCCTATAGTGAGAATTTGTTATCATTCTAACTGCAGCCTTTTGTTGGGTAATTAGTGGTCTGAGATGGTTACTTGTTGTTGAGCCCCATGCACAAATTCCATAGGTGAGATAGGGGTAAATAAGAGAGTGATATAGGGCCAGGAGGGCTGACTGTGGAGCATAGTACCGTATCTTCGATAGTATGCCTACAGTCTTGGAAATTTTCTTAGAAATTTGTTGTATATGTGTATGAAATTTGAGTCTATTATCAAGGTGGATTCCTAAGAATTTTCCCTCTGTTAGCTTTGTGATAGGTGATCCGTTTATCATTATGTTAAGAGGGACATCTGTAGCTCTGTTACCAAACTGAATGAAGTAGGTTTTGTCAATGTTTAGTGTAAGTTTGTTAGTCCTCATCCAGGTAGATATTTTCTGTAATTCTGTATTTACAGTATTGGCTAGCGTGACTGGGCTCGGGTGGGAGAAGACGTATGTAGTGTCATCTGCAAATAGTGTGGGTTTGAGTAATTGCGAAGCATTTGGTAGGTCATTTATGTATAGGAGAAAGAGAAGAGGGCCAAGGACACTTCCCTGTGGGACACCAACTGTAATTGGTTGTGCAGAAGAGTTTGCCCCATTTGCATACACATATTGGCTTCTGTTGCTGAGGTATGACTTGAGGTAGTTGAGGGAGTGCCCTCTTATACCATAGTGTGACAATTTTACGTGGAGCAAGTCATGGTTAACTGTATCAAAAGCTTTACGTAAGTCAATGAAGATCCCCAGTGGGACTTCTTTTTTCTCTATTGCAGTGTATATATGTTCTAGCATGTGTATAATAGCATCATTAGTATTTTTATTTGGCCTGAATCCAAATTGGCAGGGGTTGAGTATGTTTTGGGAGATAAGGTAGGAGTAGATTCGTTTATGAATTAATTTTTCGAAGATTTTTGAGAGAGGGTGTAAGTTGGATATTGGCCTATAGTTATTCAACTCTGTTTGGTCTCCTCCTTTGTGGATCGGGGTGACCCTTGCTATTTTGAGTACTGTGGGGAAGGTGGAGGATTCAATGGATTTGTTAAAGAGTGTTGCAATGATTGGTGATAGCACTTGTGACACTTTTTTGTATATAAAGGGTGGTAAGGTATTTAAATCTCCTGCCTTGTTTTTTAGCGTGTTGATAATAAGGGAGACTTCGTATGGGTTAGTCGGAGCTAGGAACAGTGTGTTCGGGTAGTTGCCAGTGAGGTAGTCATTTGGTGGGGTATCTGAGCTTGGGATTTTATTGGCAAGGTTTTGTCCTATAGTGGAGAAGAAGTCATTGAGTCTGTTTGCTGTTTCTGTTGGTGGGAGTTGGGGTTCATCTGATTTTGCTAATTTTATTTCGCTATTTCGTGATATCTTTTTTGTTCCTAGAATTTCTGATAGGGTTTTCCAGGTCTTTTTTATATCACCTCGTAAGTTGGATAATCTGTTCTCATAATACAATTTTTTTGCCCTTCTTATCAGGCTGGTTAGGATTGACGAGTAACGTTTTGTTTGGTCTCTGGTTATGTGACCCATTCTGTACTGTTTTTCATATTGGTGTTTTGTATTTATGGATTTGAGAATGCTGGGTGTTAACCAGGGACTGTTCAGTCTCTTAGCTGTCATCTGTTTAGTTTTTTTAGGGCAGTGCTTGTTATAGAGGTATTGGGTCTTTTTTAGAAAATTATTAATACATTCGTCAATATCTGTATAGATTTCTAGCTCAGTGTGCCAGTCAATGTTTGCTACTGCTGTTGTGAAGTTATTAATGGCTGCCTCATTGTGAAGTCTGAAGGTGACTTTAGTAGTGTCTTGGGGTAATTTACCAAGAGTTGTTATGAGAAAAGTAGGGTAGTGGTCTGTGGTATTATCTGTAATTATGCCTGATTTTAAAGGGGATATGGTGTTGGTCCAGATGTGGTCAAGTAGGGAAACACTAGTCTCTGTAACTCTTGTAGGTTTTGTTACTGTTGGTAGCAACATACAGTTACTCATTGTGTTTGTGAATTCAGTAACGTGTGGGTCCTGGTCTTGCAGGAGATTTATATTGAAGTCACCTGAGAGTAGTAAGTGATCTTTGTTCATGCGTGCATCAGTTATCATACTTCCTAGGTTTTGACTAAATTGGCTAATGTTTGACTGTGGAACTCTGTAAATGTTTATCAATGTGAGAGGTTTTTGTAGGTATTTGGATTTGAATTTGGCTATTATATATTCCCCATGTTCATCCCTTGTGCAAGTATTAGTGATACATTCTAGTTGGTCTGAGTAGTATATGGCTGTGCCACCCCCTTGTTGGTCTGGCCTACAGTTGTGTATGGCTGTGTAACCAGGAATGGCATAGACATCTGTACTATCAGGCTTTAGCCAGGTTTCAGTTAGTGTAATGATGGACATATTGGCATGTAAGGAATTTAGTAATGCTATGAGGTCATCGTAATGCTTGCTTAAAGATCTGATATTGTAGTTAAAAATAGTTATGTTGTTGTTGGCACTGAGAAGTGCCTTTGATTGTTCTGCAGTGTAGTAATTACAGTAACTGTTTGAATCATTTAAGTCATTAAATAAGAGGTTGGTATCAGGATCAATGCTTGTAATCATAAGATATGTAGTGAATCTATAGTTAGAATTAAGTATAAAACAAAGTAAATAGTCTTAAGCTAAAAAAATAGCACCTGAATTATTTAACAAATGTAAAATAATGAGCTAAGGTAGTTTTGGAATATAATGGCAAAGTTGTGAACTTATTCTACTTTAGCACCTGAGAATAGCACCTTGATTATTTTAACAATTGTGAATGTATAAACTAGGGTAGTTATATAAAGCTAAAATAAAGGAGAAAATATATGAGGGACTAAAATTAAGTAATGGTAAACAAAGTTAAATGGACAGGTGGTCACTATGAAATAATATTGGTTTAGGAGTAAGATCTGATTTGTAATATTAAATAAATTGAGCAGTTTATTGCACAGTAAAAGTAAAAAAATGAGGTAGTTGGTACTAGCTAGCAAAAGATAGTTTTGGTACTTGCAAAAAAGTAATTGGAATATACACTAATTGCATACACAATAAAAAGTGACTAAAAAACAAGTAGTGATAAACAAAATTAAATGGACAGGTAAGAATAATGAATATTATTAATTTGGAGTAAGATTTGACTTGTAATTTAAAATTATGAGCAATTTATAGTAGTAAGAAAGAAGTATAGAGTATTGGAGGTATATTTCAAGTATGTTTTATTTAAAGCCAAAATACATTGGCCAAACATTCACAAAAATACAACAGAAAGTAAAACAACATAGGTAACTCTGAGCTACATCTCAAATACTTCGTGCAGCTGCCCTGCAGTGGGCCGCGTGGCCAGAATGCTGCAGGCATTTCCTCTCTGGATCGCAACACTGAGTCTCTGAAAGAGGAAGCTGGTCGCCCTGTGGTCCTTGGTTTGTATGATGAGCTTTTCACCTAGCTCTTTGAGGAACTTTAGAGCACACTTGCCCCATGCTTCAAGGGTCTCCGACCCTATTGGAATGAAGTTATAGCAAGGGGATAGGTCTTCATATTTTCGGATCTTCTGGGTCTCCCTGTGGCTGGCAGCTCCACCCCCTTCCATTACGGAGTATGGCAAGTAGGTGTCTGCCAATGTGGCTTATAAATGACCATAATTTTTAAAGGGGTGGACCTGTAAGCCAGCGGAAGGCCTCGGTCAGATGACCAAAGCTCCAAAGGCTGGTCATCATGATAAGATCATAAGAACATAAGAAAGGAGGAACACTGCAGCAGGCCTGTTGGCCCATACTAGGCTCATACAAGTACGTCAGGACACACTCCTGTTTCCTGACGAACCTTACCTAACTTATATGTAACAAAGGTTGCCTACTTAGCAGATTTCTTCTCTGAAGTGAATTCGGTGAATATTTCACTCAAAGGAAACCTTACAATGCTGCACAAAGCTCGTGACAAAGTGGCAGCGTTCAAGTATAAGATTCAACTTTACCAGAAAAGAGTTGAGGATAGTGACAACTGTCTTCACTCAGATGATGACTCTCCTGGATTCTATACCAGATGCTGAATGCAGTTTCCGTGAGGAGATCTTAACTCATCGTTTGGCAGT
This sequence comes from Cherax quadricarinatus, assembly GCF_038502225.1. Lineage (NCBI taxonomy): Eukaryota > Metazoa > Arthropoda > Malacostraca > Decapoda > Parastacidae > Cherax > Cherax quadricarinatus. The sequence continues at coordinate 59,166 of NW_027196870.1, forward strand.
GAATGACGCCATCTAAAGTTACTTTTCAGGATTGGACGACCGCTGTACTGATGCGTGTATCTTCAGACCCTTTTCAGTCAAGGATAGTGCCATCAGTGATACTGATGTTGCTGCTAAGGTAGAATTTCTTCAAATTCGCGAGGATTCTCAGCTGAAAGTGAACTTTTCTGAAAAAGAGCTCCCGACATTTTGGGCAAAGAGTGCAGCACGACTGTTCTATTCTTTCGGTGTGCGCACTGGCCAAGATGATCCAGTCCCCGTCAACCTATCACTGCGAGGTTCGATTCTCAGCAATGGTAACACTAAAAATGAAGCACTGCTCCTCGCTTTGACAGACTCATGGCTGCAAAACAATTTCGACCCACCACTGAGTGAATGAGAAATAGGTTTCGTATGATGTTCAACAGTTCTGTGGAATTTGCAGTGTTCTGGCATTTGTAGAGGATATGTGGATTTTTTTCAAGGTTTTTGTTCTGTGGTATTTTCAATAAACTATGGTCGTCCTATCATTTTATTTTATCTTACCTTTTCACAAGGTTCACCATTTCAAAATTTATTACAGGGGTCACGGTAATACCCTGAAGAGTCTCTGGGGGTCAAAGGACGAGAAAGGCAAAGAACCATTGCTCTAGCTGAAATTCAAGCGATAGTCATCACAATTTAAATGATCATGGGAATTCCAAAATCGGCCACATCCTTCATAATGCAAACACTCCCCTCTAGATTTCGATTTGCTAACCAGTTTATATGAATCCTTTCAGAAATATTACCTTGACTCCTCTTTATATCTTTCAATTTTTCCAGTTCACTGAATTCTGGCAAACAATGTATACCAAGTATAAACATTTTCATTAATGATATTATTGTCAGGACATGCTCACCTTGTTGATATTTGCACCACCTTTGCCAATGATGAACTTGTGGAACTTGTGGGGGATAGACACTTTAACCTGGTAATTCGTTTTGTGAAGCTCTTTTAACATTTTATTCAGGAGTTTAAAGCACTGGTCAACATCATTCTTTGGACCAATGATTTTTACAATGTCTGACAGTTTATCTGGAAGGAAAAAGTTTAAATTCATAATTAAAAGTGGACAAGATTCTACTTTAATGCTAAAAGAAATACATAATTAAGTCAAGTGATAACACTGTAAAAGCAACGTAAACTATAAAGGCAAGGGTTTGTGAAGCTTGGAATGAATTCGACATATTACTTCAGCGTGATAAATACTGCTAGTAGTGAATACATGCCTTGCTTACTGCTGGAAAATACCATTAAAACATTAAAGCACTTTTGGATTTGATAGGATGTTACACAAATAACCCACACATAAAAGAGAGAAGCTTACGACGACGTTTCGGTCCGACTTGGACCATTGACAGTCTGGTTGTCTTTGTTGTGGACGTTTCGCCATCCAGTGGCTGGCTGGATGGCGAAACGTCTACGATAGGGATGCCCGGGTGTTGCGCATGTGTCTTAATTTCATCTTGTCGGTATTATATACCATTCTTGTACTACTACTACTACTACCACCACCACTACCTCTTCCTGCCTATACATAGCCGTCCTGCTCCACTTCTGGTTAGTGTGACTTTGTCAATGGTCCAAGTCGGACCGAAACGTCGTCGTAAGCTTCTCTCTTTTATGTGGGGTTATTTGTGTATCGTTCCAGTCACGGTATTGTGCCTTTTTTTGTTATTGATAGGATGTTACATACCGGCAGTGAACACAGTGATCATTAACATCTGATTTATTTCCAGTCAGAAGGGACATTCTTCAGTTACTTCACAGAAACCAATTTGATTAGTGCGTCTGCACTAAAAATGTAAAGTTGACCACTTGTGCCTACACAGCTTTAACCTATAAAGCATTGTGATTTATAAAGGAATGCAATCATTTCATACGATGCATCAGCCACAATTATTATGTTTTAATAAGAGAAAAGTGGTAAACCTGTTAGGGTCATATAGCTAGGAGAAGATAAGTCAAGTTCCTTGAAACAAGAACTTTTCACTAACAAAAGCAAAATAATGCAAAACATAAAACAATAGTATACCATTTCGAGATTAAAAGCGGGAAAATGTTATTAACACTCTCCATTAAATATCAAACCTACTTAAGTAGGATACACGAGTTGAAATTCTGAAGTGGATCAGAGGAGCCAGTCTCTACCTGTCAATAACAGGGTGACTGTAAATGGTCCAAGTCGGATCGAAACGTCGTCGTAAGCTCCTCTCTTCTATGTGCGGGTTATTTGTTTATAACAAAATATTTTAATAGTTTATGAAGTATTGTGTATATGGCATCCACACATATTTGTAAAGACTGGAGTCTTTACAAATATTTGAGTTCCTGCAGGCTCAAAGAGAATGGTGAGGGCCAGCTGTTCCTCACTAGCCTGACAGGAAACGGGAGTCACTGCTCACCCAGTACCCAGTCACTGCTCACCCAGTACCCAGTCACTGCTCACCCAGTACCCAGTCACTGCTCACCCAGTACCCAGTGTCCCCTGTCACCCAGCACAAAAACATAAGTGCTCTTGAGAATATTACTAAGCTAAGTCTATTAAAAAAACATGAATGAAAGATACTTAGCTTCACGACAGCTCAGCTTCTCCATAGCTGCATCCGGGGTTACTTCTGTGAGGAAAACCGTATTATCTTTATCCCTGAACTTTGGGGGTACAAGTGATGAGTAAATAATTGCCCCAAAAAAGTGAATATTTCAGCATTTGTAACACTGGTAATTTAATGCTGAATGGATTTTCACTTACTTGGTTAGGCTCAATGGCCCACCCATTACAAGGTCTATTGGTAAATCTAGGCAAGGCTTGCCCCTAACTATCAGCTGCAGCCAGCCTAACTAGAAGCAGGGGTGTCTAGACTTACTGGGTATTTGTATTGGACCCAAAAATCTTCCCTGGCTTGGTAGGGAAAATTTTACCCCAAAATAGGTGTCTTGATTGATGTAGTAGTGTCTCTCAAACTGTTGCACTGTCTTTCACTCAGACAGGAATGTTTGGCAACGTGCACGTTACACTACACTATTCGAACCAAAATTAGTCTTTTGCTTCATGGTATTTTCACAACAGGAAGACCAGTTATACTTCACTGTAAAAGTTCTACCACGAATTTTTGATTCTGTCAAATAAACAAAAGTCGAGAATGCACTGCACAATTATTCTTTTGTTCAGGGGCTATGCCCACGTGACGCACATTTCCCAGTCCATTTCTTAGAGCAATCTGAGCCTCGCAGCGCACTTTGTTTTAGGGCAGGCCCCTAAATGCTGACTTCAGCATGATTTTACCATTGCTTAACATACTCACAGTATTCAATACAATATGGTTTATCTCTTATTATATTCAATACAAGATAGTCAATTTCTTATTATCTAACTATTGACTACAGTTTAATATTGTCCTACACTGTAAGTAAAGGGGTGCAGGGTTTTCCTATAATTTTACTGCTAAGATAAAGAGAGTCATTTTTGTTGTTTCACTCGTATTATGAATGTAGACTGTAAGCCTACATGGCTAGTTTTTATAGTTGCCACCAGAGGGCAAGCCTGGTGGGCATGTCCCTTCAACCCGCATCACCCTACCTTACTCTCACTTGACGTCCAGGCATCTTAGAGTCAATAAGGTGCCACTTCACCACTCTCTCCTCGGGGATGACCCTGTGGGCCATGGGCACTTAAAACATACTGTCTTTGTACCATGAACTGCAAACAAAATAAAAAGCCTCCGAAGCCTTATCATTTATTCCCGCTACCAAGTACACACATAACTATTGCATGATAAATGGTGGAAGTAGTGTTCAAAGCAGTTTGCCCAGAGAGAGGAAGGATGGGGAATGAAGACATTGTCTTCACTTCATCACCCCATACAAGAAATATCCGTCTCTCTACGCATTATCCTGAAGTCGTGTCTGCAGGTCTCAGCATCCAGACACTGGTACCAGCAGGATCTAGGCCGAAATCTTCCAAATTTCTTCGATAAATATATGTGGTGTCCCTGCAACTTCATCCTACAGCATCCAATGCTGTTTCAAGTCCTGTTTCAAGTTCAGCATCACCTGTATGGCTCTGCTGTTGTTGTTCAGCTCAGGACGACTATTTCAGCAAGTCAAAGGTGAGTTAGTGGTGATTTCTGTGCCCACTGTGGTCACTCGAAGCCACATGGATCACGAAGCCATGTGGATCTACAACCCAAGCCACATGCTGCCTGGCATCACCCATGAAGTCACAATGCTCTCCGTATCACTCCCCTGATGTCACGATGCTGCCCCACGTCATTTCACATCACCCATGATGCTGCCTGATGTCACCTCACGACGTCACCCACGATGCTGCCTGACGTCACCTCACGACGTCACCCACGATGTTGCCTCACGTCTCCTCGCGATGTCACCAACCACATCTGCCCAACATCACTCTAGGATTTCACCTTGTGATATTACCCACGACGTCTGCCTGACATCCCCCTGGACGTCTGCTTGAAGTCACTCCAGGATGCTGCCCGATGTCACCTCACAACGTTACTCCATGTTGCCCTTCCATCACCTCGCAATGTCACCCCATGACATCATGCCTGACATCACCACATGATGTCACATTGAGTGTTCTAGTCTATTAGTGAGCATTTTGTTGCAGTTTTGTTGGGAAAATTGAGAGAAGCTATGTCACATGTTAATTTCCTCTCAGTCAGTGTTCTCACATGTTCATGAATGGCTTAGTGTCGATTTTTGCACAGAAAAGTGTCATTTGCTAGTGCAAGCCATGTTGAACCGCATGTGTATGGTAGGTGTTTTTCGTGTGTCTCAACAGACCATTGACTGTTGACAGCTGACATTAGTCAGTCCCAGCATCAGCTACGAGCATCTGAGCCCCTTGTACAGAAAGCTCGCTTTGTTCGGCGCTCGTAGACACCCTCCTGAGTCGTACCTGCTACTGTTCCCCATTGAGACTCGTTCCACTTCATCTCCTGACCATCAGAGAGCTGTTATATGTAGAGAACCAGTCTGAGGATGCTTAGACTAACCTCTGCTATAACTCCAACTGTCGAGAGAATGACACTCATCCAGCCGGAGTAGCCCTGTTGGTAGACAATTGTCTAACTTATGTCACAGCTTCAGTGAGCAACCTGCACAAAGATGATGTCCCTTTGACTGCTAGCCAGCTCACTGCAGTATGGTTTATGCTGTTACAACTCCCAGACGTTCACCGAGTCGTCCCTGCCACAACTCCACACTCGCCGGCAGTGACAGTCCCAGCTACAGTACCGGTCGAGAAATGTCCTCCTGAGTCACTTGCCAGAAGAAGTCCTGCCCAGTTGCCGAGTACTGATGATGCCTCACTAGAAGGCACCAGCAGGTTGTGCCCCAGGATTAGTAAACCCTGCAGTGACTACTACGATGACTACTTCACCACTCCAAAGGAGACCGTACCCTGTTATATCACAGCTCAGCAGCAGCAATTTCTCCTGTGTTGCAGTATCTGTCCAGAAGCAGGAAGGTGTGCAGTGATGCCCATCGACGCTCATTGCCTTGGTTCACTATGTTTTTTAGCACATCCCACCTTATTTTTTCTTCCCTACCTGTAGGATTTTTTTCCCAATGTTCACACGTGTATATATATCTATCTATCTATCTATATATATATATATATATATATATATATATATATATATATATATATATATATATATATATATATATATATATATATATATATATATATATACATACACATATATATATATATATATATATATATATATATTATATATATATATATAAAATATATATATATATATATATATATATATATATATATATATATTTAAAATATAGGGAAGTACCACCTCTATAGCTGGAATGGGGACCCTCATCCTCAGAGAAGACAATAAACGTACCTCAGAGAAAACTCAAGGTTCTCCCCGGAGCTGTTTGAATATTTTCTTCTCCTACCACCCCCTATATATTTTTTCTTCTATGTGAACATTTATTAATAAACAAAATACATTTACAGAAAAAAACATAAACATGAATACAAATGCACAATGTATCAAAGATCATGAATTTCCTCCAGCTCCTCCGAGGCTGGACGTGAGCCAAGTATGCAGCAAGCATTTCCCCTCTGGATGGCGACGCTGAGGCGCTGGAACATGAAAGTGGCTGCCCTTGGGTCCCTGGTGGTGTCGATGAGTCTGGAACCCAATTCTTTAAGGAAACATGTGGCATTTTTTCCCCATGATCCCAAGGTCTCTGATCCCACTGGGACAAATTGATACTGTTGGCTAATGTCCCTGTACTTGCTGATCTTGTACTCCTCCCTGTGGTCAGCAGCTCCTCCCTGTCGCCCCACACTGTGATGGATATAGGTGTCAGCCAGTGTGGACACACAGGTATAGTCCCATGCTAAGAGCTTGCCATTCTTCCAAGGATAGATGGTGATCCCGTCGGGGCGGTTTGCTGGGTTGTGGGTATTGTTTGCTGCAAGTGATCGTGGCTCCCTCTCGGCAGGGCATCCAGCTGTAGCAAGGGTTCTCTTAATGATGTCGTTGACCTCATTGTGTCTTGCATGCCAGCCCTTGGTTTTGGAACAGTTAAGACCATGTAGACCGTATTGGTCTGCTTGCACTTTGCCGTAAATACACATATATTCTGTGTGAATTGGGGCAGCAAGGCGCAGAGCCACTGCAATACGGAGGGTCTTAGGGTCGAGTCGCGTTCCCATTGCCGATATGGGAACTGTTTGGAGGAAGTCCCCGGAGTGATGTGCACTCACAGCCTAAAGACGGGCAATCTCCCTATCTGATGTTGCAGCTCTGAGCATGTTGTCAAGCACCTTTTCAGCAATTGGGCTATCCCAGCTTGACTGTTTGTGAGCCAGTGCTGCACTAGGGTTTGGTGCTGGAGCAGCAAGAGTCTCCCATTCGGTGATGGCACTGACATAGCTAGGGTCTTCTATTCCTGCTGAGTCACTGAGGGTGTCAGGAAGAATTTGTCTTATCAACTCGTTTGATGCAATGGAAGAGGATAGGAAAGCTGGTAGAGCAATCTGGGAGGATCTGCGTACTCCTAGCCCTCCAAGCCTGACCGGAAGTGAGGCTTGCAACCACTGTCCATCGTCAAGGGAAAGATTCAATACACTCTCTAGCATGGCCTTCAGGAGAGAGTCATATTCCTTGAGTTTTGGACTGCTGAAGGCTGGGGAGCATCTCAGAAAATAGGTAAGTTTTGGGGTTGACAGGCACCTGGTGAGTAGGTAGAAGGCATCGTGTGTGTCAATGTCTTTCATCCTGCTTTCCATCGTCCGGAGGTCTGAGACTTTTTTTCCTAGGATCAGATCGATGGCATTGGACCCAAGAGGAGCACCGAGGAGAGTGCTATTGGCTGGATCAATGGCTCGTGCTCCTGGTAAAACGGTACTAATATTCTGGATCAACTGTTGATTGGTAGAAACTATTTCACATTTGGTGGGGTTTAAAGAAAGGCCCAGGCTTTCTCCCATGTCTTTAATTTTACTGATGTCCTCCAGGAGAGATTCTGTTGTGCCAGCTAGGGTACCGTCGTCCAGGAACCAGATATTGAGCTCGCTGGAGAGTGCCTCCGTGACTTCCTTGATGACCAAACAAAATAGAAAGGGGGCGAGAGGGTCCCCCTGTTGCACGCCCTCACACGAGTCAATTTCATGGTCCCCAAACAATAGTTTGGAAGTCACACTATAACACGATTCTATGAAGGGATAAAGGGAAGGGAAGTTTCTATAAACTGCTTGGAGAGCAGCATCCCTTCTGACTGAGTTGAAAGCATTGGCAAAGTCCAATTTGACCAAGGCTTTTTCATAGGACATGTTTTTGATATATACTCGTGCTGTGTGGGCAGCTGCTTCACAGCCCTGTTGAACGCCGAAACCGAGCTGAGTTGGTTTCAGCATTGCAGCAGCCTCTTGACTCACCCTTCTTACTGCAGCCTTGGCGACTAGGCGCCGAAGGGTGTTACCCACTGCAATGGGCCTGATTCCGCCATCCTTTTTCCGGAGGGCACACAATGAGGCACCAAAGAAAAAGGGTCTGATGGCCTCTGGGACACCGCCAGCCAGGCACAGGTTGGAAAATTTGGTGAGTTCAGACAGCAGCCTCTCTGAAACCTCACCAAGTGCTGGATTGAGTATTTGTTTTAAGTGTTGAGGCCTTAAACCGGTGAAACCTCCTGCTGAACCCTGTGGAAATGACATAGCAGCTTTATACACATCAGCATCCTGTAAGGTTAGATGTTCTTCGCCTGCTGCTATGTCAGGGAGGTCAATGTTGGTACTGGGAGCCCTGGGTGGATGTTTGTCCTTCAGAGCTTGCGCCGTGCTGACGTCCTTGGGAGCGATGGTATCCTCACTGGTTATAAGTCTCAAAGCTCCAATAGTATTACCCTCTTCTATTTTTTTGCTAATTTGGGCTCTGATTTTTGAGGTGTCGGGTGTCCTGTTGTTGGCATTTGCCCGGCGGGTGTTTGTCGCCCTAGGGGGGAGACCGACGAGGTTGTCATCCCTTGGGAATGCATTTATTGCCCTAATAACATGTGTTGCTAGTGACTTGTCCCTCCTTGGTGGGACAGCCAAACAGGCATTGCCAAAAAGCAGCAAGTTGTGCCAGGATCTGTTGTTTGAAGGAGCATCGTTGACTTTCTTCAGAAGGTCAGTGAATTTGCTAGCAGCTTGAGGGCGAGCTGCTTTGGGGATGTGTGTCAGAGTCCTGGTGGATGTTAATTTGATTGCAGATTTGAGGTCCTCTGTAGAGGTGAAGTCACGGTAGCTGTCAGCCCTGTCTGCTGGGGCTGTTGGTTGTTCTCATTTGGAGCTCTCCTGGAGCCTAGACATCTATTGTGTGCACGGATGTTGCCAGATGTGGGATTGAGTGCACATTCCCTGTGGCACACCCGGCAGATGCCTCGTGAACGACAGCTTTGGCTCTGTCGTGAAGATTCCTGGGAACCCGCGACTACTTGTGACATTGCTGATATCGTGGGGGTGGGAGGGCGCCAGCTGTGGGGTGACGGGTGAAGGGCAGCATGGATGCATGGGGGATGAGGGTGGGGGAGTAGCGAGCGGCGGAACTTGTAATTGGTGGGGCACTAAACGGCAACACCCTTGGTCAGGAAGTCAGTGGGCCTAGGCTGGGATGAGGGGAGGGGATCTGGATGGGGGAGGGGGGAGGGAGTGGCCCTGTGTGTTCGCTCAAGACGCACATCACTGACTAACTTTTGCTAATTGTTGTACACTTATTGTTCCATTTAGAAAAAACCCCTCGCCATTTGGCACACTAATCACCATGCTCACACTATTAACCGAGGTGTTCTGTTCACCATCCAATGACCGTGTCGTGGGCGGCCACTTCCTTCCCCAACCCACGACCCCGGCCGATCACAGATGTAAACAAAACCCCCTCCACACCTCCACTGCCAGGATCCCCTCACCACCGCTACTTCCCAAATCCCAACATGCACACTGCACTTTCACTGATACAGAAGCAATGGTCCGATGTAGAGGTTTGTCACAACTCTGTGATATATATATATATATATATATATATATATATATATATTTATATATATATATATATATATATATATAGTTATATATATATATATATATATATATATATATATATATATATATAGTTATATATATATATATATATATAGTTAGGTTAGGTTAGGTTAGGTTAGGTTAGGTTAGGTTAGGTTAGGTTAGGTTAGGTTAGGTTAGGTTAGGTTAGGTTAGGTTAGGTTAGGTTAGGTTAGGTTAGGTTAGGTTAGGTTAGGTAGTAGGTTGGTAGACAGCAACCACCCAGGGAGGTACTACCGTCCTGCCAAGTGAGTGTAAAACGAAAGCCTGTGATTGTTTTACATGATGGTAGGATTGCTGGTGTCTTTTGTCTGTCTCATAAATATGCAAGATTACAGGCATGTCTTGCTACTTCTACTTACACTTAGGTCACACTATACATACATGTACACATTTATTTATACACACTCATCTGAGTTTTCTTTGATTTTTATCTTAATAGTTCTTGGTCTTATTAATTTTCCTTTTATATCCATGGGGAAGTGGAATAAGAATCTTTCCTCCGTAAGCCATGCGTGTTGTAAAAGTCAACTAAAATGCCGGGAACAATGGGCTAGTAACCCCTTTTCCTGTAAAGATTACTAAAAAGAATAAGAAGAAGAAAATTGTCAAAGTGGGAAGTCTGAATGTGCGTGGATGTTGTGCAGATGATAAGAAAGAGATGATTGTGGATGTTATGAATGAGAAGAAGCTGGATGTCCTGGCTTTAAGTGAAACAAAGCTGAAGGGGGTGGGAGAGTTTCAGTGGAGAGGAATAAATGGGATTAGGTCAGGGGTTTCAAATAGAGTTAGAGCTAAAGAAGGAGTAGCAATAATGTTGAAGGATAAGCTATGGCAGGAAAAGAGGGACTACAAATGTATAAATTCAAGGATTATGTGGAGTAAAATAAAGATTGGATGTGAAAAGTGGGTTATAATAAGCGTGTATGCACCTGGAGAAGAGAGAAGTGTAGAGGAGAGAGAGAGATTTTGGGAAATGTTGAGTGAATGCGTGGGGAGTTTTGAATCAAGTGTGAGAGTAATGGTGGTTGGGGATTTCAATGCTAAAGTGGGTAAAAATGTTATGGAGGGAGTAGTAGGTAAATTTGGGGTGCCAGGGGTAAATGTAAATGGGGAGCCTTTAATTGAGCTATGTGTAGAAAGAAATTTGGTAATAAGTAATACATATTTTATGAAAAAGAGGATAAATAAATATACAAGGTATGATGTAGCACGTAATGAAAGTAGTTTATTAGATTATGTATTGGTGGATAAAAGGTTGATGGGTAGGCTCCAGGATGTACATGTTTATAGAGGGGCAACTGATATATCGGATCATTATTTAGTTGTAGCTACAGTTAGAGTAAGAGGTAGATGGGAAAAGAGGAAGGTGGCAACAACAAGTAAGAGGGAGGTGAAAGTGTATAAACTAAGGGAGGAGGAAGTTCGGGTGAGATATAAGCGACTATTGGCAGAAAGGTGGGCTAGTGCAAAGATGAGTAGTGGGGGGGTTGAAGAGGGTTGGAATAGTTTTAAAAATGCAGTATTAGAATGTGGGGCAGAAGTTTGTGGTTATAGGAGGGTGGGTGCAGGAGGAAAGAGGAGTGATTGGTGGAATGATGAAGTAAAGGGTGTGATAAAAGAGAAAAAGGTAGCTTATGAGAGGTTTTTACAAAGCAGAAGTGTTATAAGAAGAGCAGAGTATATGGAGAGTAAAAGAAAGGTTAAGAGAGTGGTGAGAGAGTGCAAAAGGAGAGCAGATGATAGAGTGGGAGAGGCACTGTCAAGAAATTTTAATGAAAATAAGAAAAAATTTTGGAGTGAGTTAAACAAGTTAAGAAAGCCTAGGGAAAATATGGATTTGTCAGTTAAAAACAGAGTAGGGGAGTTAGTAGATGGGGAGATGGAGGTATTGGGTAGATGGCGAGAATATTTTGAGGAACTTTTAAATGTTAAGGAAGAAACAGAGGCAGTAATTTCATGCACTGGTCAGGGAGGTATACCATCTTTTAGGAATGAAGAAGAGCAGAATGTAAGTGTGGGGGAGGTACGTGAGGCATTACGTAAAATGAAAGGGGGTAAAGCAGCTGGAACTGATGGGATCATGACAGAAATGTTAAAAGCAGGGGGGGATATAGTGTTGGAGTGGTTGGTACTTTTGTTTAATAAATGTATGAAAGAGGGGAAGGTACCTAGGGATTGGCGGAGAGCATGTATAGTCCCTTTATATAAAGGGAAAGGGGACAAAAGAGACTGTAAAAATTATAGAGGAATAAGCTTATTGAGTATACCAGGAAAAGTGTATGGTAGGGTTATAATTGAAAGAATTAGAGGTAAGACAGAATGTAGGATTGCGGATGAGCAAGGAGGTTTCAGAGTGGGTAGGGGATGTGTAGATCAAGTGTTTACATTGAAGCATATATGTGAACAGTATTTAGATAAAGGTAGGGAAGTTTTTATTGCATTTATGGATTTAGAAAAGGCATATGATAGAGTGGATAGAGGAGCAATGTGGCAGATGTTGCAAGTATATGGAATAGGTGGTAAGTTATTAAATGCTGTAAAGAGTTTTTATGAGGATAGTGAGGCTCAGGTTAGGGTGTGTAGAAGAGAGGGAGACTACTTCCCGGTAAAAGTAGGTCTTAGACAGGGATGTGTAATGTCACCATGGTTGTTTAATATATTTATAGATGGGGTTGTAAAGGAAGTAAATGCTAGGGTGTTCGGGAGAGGGGTGGGATTAAATTTTGGGGAATCAAATTCAAAATGGGAATTGACACAGTTACTTTTTGCTGATGATACTGTGCTTATGGGAGATTCTAAAGAAAAATTGCAAAGGTTAGTGGATGAGTTTGGGAATGTGTGTAAAGGTAGAAAGTTGAAAGTGAACATAGAAAAGAGTAAGGTGATGAGGGTGTCAAATGATTTAGATAAAGAAAAATTGGATATCAAATTGGGGAGGAGGAGTATGGAAGAAGTGAATGTTTTCAGATACTTGGGAGTTGACGTGTCGGCGGATGGATTTATGAAGGATGAGGTTAATCATAGAATTGATGAGGGAAAAAAGGTGAGTGGTGCTTTGAGGTATATGTGGAGTCAAAAAACGTTATCTATGGAGGCAAAGAAGGGAATGTATGAAAGTATAGTAGTACCAACACTCTTATATGGGTGTGAAGCTTGGGTGGTAAATGCAGTAGCGAGGAGACGGTTGGAGGCAGTGGAGATGTCCTGTTTAAGGGCAATGTGTGGTGTAAATATTTTACAGAAAATTCGGAGTGTGGAAATTAGGAGAAGGTGTGGAGTTAATAAAAGTATTAGTCAGAGGGCAGAAGAGGGGTTGTTGAGGTGGTTTGGTCATTTAGAGAGAATGGATCAAAGTAGAATGACATGGAAAGCATATAAATCTATAGGGGAAGGAAGGCGGGGTAGGGGTCGTCCTCGAAAGGGTTGGAGAGAGGGGGTAAAGGAGGTTTTGTGGGCAAGGGGCTTGGACTTCCAGCAAGCGTGCGTGAGCGTGTTAGATAGGAGTGAATGGAGACGAATGGTACTTGGGACCTGACGATCTGTTGGAGTGTGAGCAGGGTAATATTTAGTGAAGGGATTCAGGGAAACCGGTTATTTTCATATAGTCGGACTTGAGTCCTGGAAATGGGAAGTACAATGCCTGCACTTTAAAGGAGGGGTTTTGGGATATTGGCAGTTTGGAGGGATATGTTGTGTATCTTCATATGTGTATGCTTCTAGACTGTTGTATTCTGAGCACCTCTGCAAAAACAGTGATAATGTGCGAGTGTGGTGAAAGTGTTGAATGATGATGAAAGTATTTTCTTTTTGGGGATTTTCTTTCTTTTTTGGGTCACCCTGCCTCGGTGGGAGACGGCCGACTTGTTGAAAAAAAAAAAAAAAAAAAAATATATATATATATATATATATATATATATATATATATATATATATATATATATATATATGTGTGTGTGTGTGTGTGTGTGTGTGTGTGTGTGTGTGTGTGTGAGGGTGTGTGAGTGTGTAAGGAATTCGCGAGAGCAGGAGAAATATACACAAACAGTGATCTATGGCTGAAGGAGACTCGAACCTACGAACCTTAGGACAAGGTACGCAGTGCTTTACCAATCTACCCACACTGGACAATACCTTGGCGTGTAGCTTGTGCTACACGTTTGATCCAAGGCAGCCAGCTTTCAGGGAGAAGGCTTACAGCTTTTCATCTCATCCCCTGCATGCCTTACTAGAGATTTTAACAATGCAAGGAATTCGCGAGAGCAGGCGAAATATACACAAACACTGATCTCTGGCTGAAGGAGACTCGAACCTACGAACCTTAGGACAAGGTGTGTGTGTATATATATACATATAGAAGTAAGGGAGGCGGGTCAGTGGCTTCTCAAAGGATGCAGCCTTTTCACACCTAGGTGTGAAAAATCGCACCTATGTGATAATGACCCTTTTGGCCCAGTGCCGTGCACCCGTCCGCGCACCCGCCCACCCGTGCCCACGCCTGCTTGTGCCCGCGCCCACCCATGCCTGTGCCCACCCCCGCCTGCCCGTGCCCACCCGCGCCCGCGCCCACACACGCCCGCGCCCACCTGTGCCTGCGCCGCCCCTGCAGCACCTTCTGCAGCATCGTCCGGATCGCCTCTGCCCCCGAGTTCTTTTCCAGTTTTTTCGAATTTTTCTTTAATTTCATTTTTTTGTGCTCCCCATCTCCTCGGATCAACACCCTTCCCCACACCTCCCACCATCCACTTCTACCCTCTATGTCTAAATACTCCTGCTCTACTTCCTTGGATCAAGACCTCCCTTTCCATCCCCCAAAATTTTCATTTTCTTATATTCTCCACTTCCTCGGATCAAGTTTTGAGGTTCCCCCTATGGGTACCCCTCCCACTTCCATCTCCCAATATCCTCTAAACCCAATATTTCTTCTCCACTTCCTTGGATCAAGACCTCCATTCCCCCCCAAAAAAAATTCCATTTTCTTGTATTCTCCAACTCCTCGGATCAATATTTACCCTCCATCTCCACCCCACCTCCCACCACCCACTTCCATCTCTCATACTATCTAATCCCAATATTCCTGCTCCATCTCCATGGATCAAGACCTCTTCCCTCACACCACCCTCTAAACCCAATATTCCTGCTCCACTTCCTTGGATCAAAACCTCCCTCTCCTGGCCTGGTGGTTAACGCTCTCGCTTCACACGGTGAGGGCCTGGGTTCGATTCCCAGCCAGAGTAGAAACACTGGACGTGTTTCTTTCCACCTGTTGTCTATGTTCCCCATCAGTAAAATGGGTACCTGGGTGTTAGTCGACTGGTGTGGGTCGCATCCTGGGACACTGACCTAAGGAGGCCTGGTCACAGACCGGGCCGCGGGGGCGTTGACCCCCGGAACTCTCTCCAGATAAACTCCAGATAAACTCCATCTCCCCCCCCCAAAAAAAAAATTTCCATCTCCTTGAAACCACTTTTTTCTCGATATCAATAATACAAAGATTTTCCCTCCACTTCCTTGGATCAAATTTTTGGGTCGATGCAGGTCTAAACAAGTAACTTCTTCGCATGCATGACGTCACCCCACCTGTGTTTACTCAGCGGTCAGTGACGTCACATGATGACCTCACACACACAAGCCAACAGACAGAATCAGGTCTGTCACCATAACAACCTCAACAACCCACAATTATAACCTTTTTTTCAGCATCTCTAGTTCAACAATCCCCACAACCCACATCATTTTCCATTTTATTTCACAATTTTTCCCCTTTCGAAACAAATTTTTTCATAAATGACACTAATACACATTTTCACTCTTAACCAGAATAACCCAAATAATTCCTCATTTTCGTTAATACCCACAACAATCCACAATTTTTTACACAATACAACAAAAGATTCATTCTCCTCAAGCCTAGACATCTGCCGACTGGCAAGGACTGCCCAGCGAGTCTTATCTGACTGACCTCAGATACAGATCTCAGGTCAGACTCACGAACTAACCTTCTCTCTCTACCTCAACAATAACACTCATTTCTACCATACAGAGATTTTAAGCCTAGATATGCTTACTCAATCCATTATTTTAAAATATATTCACACAATATCTTTAATTTCAGTAAAATTCCAATATTTCATTAAAATTCTAATACAATCTTCTTCTTACCCCTTCTCCACAACCCCCAAACCTTACCTCCTCATATCCACCCACTCATCTCCCAACACTTCACTCTTCCCACAACATCTCACAAGCCACAATTTTCACTCATAACCCACAATTTTTCTCGTTTTATCTATTTCATCAGAAAAAGTCACCACAACACTTACAACTTATAACTACTTTTCGATAAATTCACAAGTCACAATTTTACATATTACGAAGTTAGTACCCACACAGACACACACACACAAACAAACAAACACACACACACACACAGTTGCACACACACACAGTTGCACACACACACACACACACTTTTTCTCAGTAACTGTTAAGAAATATTCTCTCACCAACTCCCTTTAACTCAGTACAAAACAACCCCAGATTACTTTGAACATCATCAAAACATTCTCATACAACATTTGAATACTCTCAAACATCGTTTGAAGACCACCTTTTCTCAATATCTCTTAAGAAATATATTCTCTCATGAACAACTTTTATCATCTCATTACAGAACAACCCCCAGATTACTTCGAACACCATCAAAACACTCTCATAAATCATTTGGATACTCTTGCACATCATTTGAACACCTTTGAATAGTCTCAAACGCCATTTAAGTATCCCAAATACGCCAATGAATACTACCAAAACACAACCAAAATCGCCATAAATTAAGATCAACATCACCAACTAACACCCATTTTCACACAAATCCCCTCAAATCACTATAACCAAGATGATTACCAATTTCTATGATTACACTTACCACCAACTAAGATAAAACATGTGTGCAATAAAAAAAAAACATGAACACAAACCAAACACACAAACACTGACAA
>NW_027196871.1:0-75775 GCF_038502225.1 Cherax quadricarinatus
ATGTAAACAGATTACTATAAAGTACAAGTGAGTATTACAAAGACAGGTCATATGGTTGCATGCATTGTTGTACATTCAGTCGTATGGAGAATTCTGTTAGGTAGTTTATTTAAAAAAAGTAAAGTTAGATTGGGTTTTAGGTTTAACATTTATGTGATATAATTGTGAGAAACATTTAAGATATACAATTTATAAGGTTGAGTTATTCAGTATTTATTTGGTTTTGGGTGAGTAAGTGATCTTTGAGAAGAGACTTGAATTTATAAACAGGTAGTGTTTCTTTTATATTTACAGGTAATGAATTCCAGATTTTAGGGCCTTTTATGTGCATTGAGTTTTTGCATAGTGTGAGATGGACACGAGGAACATCAAAGAGTGATCTGTGCCTTGTGTTATGGTCATGTGTTCTGTTGAGGTTGGCAAGGAGATGTTTGAGGGGAGGGTTAATATCAGAGTTAAGTGTTCTATGTATGTAATAGGTGCAGTAATAAGTATGGATGTTTTGTATGGTGAGTAGGTTTAGTGTATTGAATATTGGTGGAGTGTGCTGCCTATAGTGAGAATTTGTTATCATTCTAACTGCAGCCTTTTGTTGGGTAATTAGTGGTCTGAGATGGTTAATTGTTGTTGAGCCCCATGCACAAATTCCATAGGTGAGATAGGGGTAAATAAGTGAGTGATATAGCGCCAGGAGGGCTGACTGTGGAGCATAGTACCGTATCTTCGATAGTATGCCTACAGTCTTGGAATTTTTTTTAGAAATTTGTTGTATATGTGTATGAAATTTGAGTCTATTATCAAGGTGGATTCCTAAGAATTTTCCCTCTGTTAGCTTTGTGATAGGTGATCCGTTTATCATTATGTTAAGAGGGACATCTATAGCTCTGTTACCAAACTGAATGAAGTAGGTTTTGTCAATGTTCAGTGTAAGTTTGTTAGTCCTCATCCAGGTAGATATTTTCTGTAATTCGGTATTTACAGTATTGGCTAGCGTGACTGGGCTCGGGTGGGAGAAGACGTATGTAGTGTCATCTGCAAATAGTGTGGGTTTGAGTAATTGCGAAGCATTTGGTAGGTCATTTATGTATAGGAGAAAGAGAAGAGGGCCAAGGACACTTCCCTGTGGGACACCAACTGTAATTGGTTGTGCAGAAGAGTTTGCCCCATTTGCGTACACATATTGGCTTCTGTTGCTGAGGTATGACTTGAGGTAGTTGAGGGAGTGCCCTCTTATACCATAGTGCGACAATTTTACGTGGAGCAAGTCATGGTCAACTGTATCAAAAGCTTTACGTAAGTCAATGAAGATCCCCAGTGGGACTTCTTTTTTCTCTATTGCAGTGTATATATGTTCTAGCATGTGTATAATAGCATCATTAGTATTTTTATTAGGCCTGAATCCAAATTGGCAGGGGTTGAGTATGTTTTGGGAGATAAGGTAGGAGTAGATTCGTTTATGAATTAATTTTTCGAAGATTTTTGAGAGAGGGTGTAAGTTGGATATTGGCCTATAGTTATTCAACTCTGTTTGGTCTCCTCCTTTGTGGATCGGGGTGACCCTTGCTATTTTGAGTACTGTAGGGAAGGTGGAGGATTCAATGGATTTGTTAAAGAGTGTTGCAATGATTGGTGATAGCACTTGTGACACTTTTTTGTATATAAAGGGTGGTAAGGTATTTAAATCTCCTGCCTTGTGTTTTAGTGCGTTGATAATAAGGGAGACTTCGTATGGGTTAGTCGGAGCTAGGTCGGATGCTAGATCTGCTTTACACAGCATTGGAAAATAAGGAATATCCACTAGGAATTTTTATTGACTTAAGAAAAGCTTTTGACACAGTAGACCACGACATCTTACTCCACAAACTTGACCATTACGGTATAAGAGGCCATGCGCTTGCTTATTTCAAATCTTACCTTACTAATAGGTATCAGTAAGTCACCATTAAAGACACAGCATCAACAACACGGCCACTTGATACTGGAGTTCCGCAGGGAAGTGTCCTTGGTCCCCTGCTCTTCCTCATATACATCAATGATCTTCCAAACGTATCCCAACACCTGAAACCCATTCTCTTTGCTGACGACACGACTTATGTCATCTCTCACCCTAATCTTGCCACCCTCAACACCATTGTTAACGAGGAGCTGATCAAAATATCGACTTGGATGACAGCCAATAAACTTACGCTTAACACTGACAAAACCTACTATATTATGTTTGGTAGCAGAGCAGGAGATGCACAAATTAACATTAAGATCGACAACACTCTAATTACCAGACATAATGAGGGCAAATTCCTAGGCCTATACCTTGACAACAACCTGAATTTTAGCACCCATATCCAACACATAACCAAAAAAGTATCCAAAACAGTTGGGATCCTCTCCAAGATACGATACTACGTGCCGCAAAATGCCCTTCTCACACTATACCACTCACTTATTTATCCATACCTCACCTATGCTATTTGTGCTTGGGGATCAACTGCAGCAACACACCTAAAGCCAATAATAACCCAACAAAAAGTTGCAGTAAGAATAATCACTAAATCCCATCCCTGGCAACACCATCCCCCACTCTTCATAGATCTAAACTTACTCCCTGTTCAGTACATCCACACTTACTACTGTGCAATCTACATCTACAGGACCTTAAACTCCAATATCAACCTTGACCTAAAACGCTTTCTTGATAGTTGTGACAGAACCCACAGGCATAACACCAGACACAAACATCTCTACGACATTCCCCATGTCCGACTAAGCCTTTACAAAAATTCAATGTATGTCAAAGGCCCTAAAATCTGGAACACCCTACCTGAGAACTCTAGAACTGCAGACACATTCATCACCTTCAAAACTACCATTAGAAAACATCTTATCTCCCTGATAAACCCCATCAACTAACTACACGAATACCACCTGGTGGTTCACACTTTCACTCACCCATTTGACCATAAACAGAAATATTAATCTCAATCTTAAAATAATGAATCCTATGATACTCCAATACTGAAACTATGTACTGTGCCAAAACAAAAGCATTCACATTGCTAAACTCACAAAATAGTATTTAGTCACTTAGCCATAATACCAACTTACCTCATAATTTGTAATATTGTATACACCGGTGCACCACACTCTCAGATCTTCGTTCATACTTCACTGCATTACACTGCAGCCTGTATCTACTTAAACAAGTGATATACAATCTGCTCTTTGTATGTTTCTCCTCGACTTTTATTCCTGTTGTTGAATTTTTAGTTTCTTCCCTACCTCCACCTCTCTCATTAGGTGATTTTAATTTTCATCATTACACCTGGGGGGATAAAGAGGTATGGCAATCAGCTGGAGGCTCTTCTCACTTCTCTTCCTCTCCATGTTTTAAATACGGGTACTCCTCCCATTTTGACTCACACACAAACTTGCTCTTGCATAGATCTCTCAGTTTGTAACAGGCACTCCAGGTTATGATGCCTCCTACTATGAACCCATTGCTTGTACCAGTGCCGTCTACAAGTTGATGGAATGTCTAGTAAATAGACGTTTGGTGTGGTATTTAGAGACACATAATAGTCTTTCCACTCATCAATTTGGTTTTTGTAAGGGCTGCCCCACTATTAACCCCTTACTCTGACTGGATACCGGTGTTCATAATGCCTTTGCTAGTAACCACTCGGTCACTGCAGGCTTTTTTAATCTTCAAAAACCATATGACATTATACTTGGAGACATAACATTTTAGCCAAAGTTCATACCTGAGGCCTCCTTAAAAACTTTTTGTCTGAGAGACATATCCATGTCTGGATTGATAATCTGCTTTCCTGTGACTATATCCAGACTGAAGGTGTCCCTCAGGGAAGTTTCTTTAGCACCACTCTTTTTCTACTAGCTATTTAATGATCTGGCCTCTGTTCTCTCATCACTTTATGTTGAGGCCTTCCTTAAAAACTTTTTGTCTGAGAGACATATCCATGTCTGGGTTGATAATCTGCTTTCCTGTGACTATATCCAGACTGAAGGTGTCCCTCAGGGAAATGTCTTTAGCACCACTCTTTTTTTACTAGCTATTTAATGATCTGGCCTCTGTTCTCTCATCACTTTATGTTGACGACTTTGCTATAGCCTATGCAGGCGCTGTCACCTACTAGCAGCCTCTCCAGAATGCTGTTGACCATGTTTCCCATTAAGCCACTACTCATGGGTTCAAATTTTATGGTGCTAAAATGCACCAGATTACTTTTACTAGACGTTCTGCTGTCTCTAATATTCTGCTATACCTGTATGGCTCTCAGTTCCCTAAATGTGATACAGTCAAATTTCTCGGTCAACTGTTTGATTGCCAGTTGTCTTGGAAACCTCACATTACCTCCCTGAAAGCAGCTTGCCATAGCTGGCTAAACCTCCTTAAAATCCTTGCTCATAGGCGGTTTGTGGCCTGGTAGGCAAAGCTCTCACTTCACACTCTGAGGATCTGGGTTCGATTCCTGGCAATTGGTGGAAACATTGGGCATGTTTCCTTACACAGGTTGTCTATGTTCATCCATCAGTAAAATGGGTACCTGGGTGTTAGTCGACTGGTAGGGGTCGCATCCCGGGACAAAACTGACCTAATTTGCTCGAAATGCTCTGCATAACAAGGGGCTTTCTGTATAGTAATATGTCACTGATGTCACCTAGGCCTGTATACCTTGTACACGTGCCTGTAGAAGTAAAGATATATTATTACGTATATTATGTCTTTCATGGGCTGGATTGTCGAACTCTCCTTCGACTTCATTCAGCCCTAATTTTATCGAAAAACACCTTATCTCCCTAACTCACCCGATCATCAGTTTACTATGTAAAAACCACACATATTATTTTCAGTATCATGAACACATCCAAAATAAATAGACTTACTCTCATTATCCGTAATTCTCCTAATTTTATACTTTCACTCAACTGACTGTAAACATAAACTTTCAATTCTTAAGTAAGTCCTAAGTCACCCTGAGATACTCTGACAATATAGGAGCTTTCATTTATAGAAACAGCATATCATGCAGAGATAAAACCATTCCCATTACTGAATTATACTAATTGTAATACTGGTATATATTTTGTAGTACCTCAGTAGTACCTTTTGTAGTACCTAGCTATTATACTAATATGCAATAATAAATATGTATTAAAATGTACTGCTCCATAACCTGTGTTAATACAGAATAGTTAATAAAAATTAGGATTAGTCTTCCCGAAATACCTAGGCATGCTAGTAGCTTTCTTTGTAATTAATATTTTATAATATGTAAACCACACAAGGTAAGATTTGCAAGGAAATAAAAATTTTCATTTTCATGATGATGATTGATGATGATTGATGATTGATGATGATGATGATGATGATGTTTGATATTGTTGTTGTTGTTGTGAAGTGAAGTGAAGATATAAAGCAGGAAAAAACAGGGTTACATTCCAGACACTTCCAAATTTGCCCCCATTTTTTTTAATGTTTTACAGTACTAAGTACAAATTACTATATGTAACTTTATACTCTCGTTGTTGCTGCTTGTTGACTCGAAAGTGTGGAGGACTGAACATACGTTTTCACACACAGTCCTAAATCACTGGGGGAGTGTTAAATTTGTAGGAGTTATACAGCACCTGGAAAATGGGTGGTAATCAGATTCATTGTAAGAAAATAAGCAGTATTTCTAAAAATTCTTTGGATCAAGAACCCTTCACTAGGATCACGGCACCTCTCTTGAAGGGACCCAGTTTTGTATAGCAGGATAGGGTTTTGCCTTATTATCTGAGCATAAGCTTAGTTAGTTAGTTTAATATGTTTATTATGCACCCCGTACCCATCCTGTGGGCGGTAGTCAAAAGATTACAGAGGTACATAATGGGTCCAGGGACTGGGCCTCAAAGTTTTGATAGCTGAGCAAGTTACAGAGGTAATGAATTCACAATTTACAAAGGTAATGAACTCACAATTTACAAAGGTAATGAACTCCAGGTAGGTCTAGTCATAATCATGACAAGTTATAAAGGTATTTACAGATTACAGAGGTACACAATGGGTCCAGGGACCGGGCTCATGACCCGTTTTCTCGTAGTCTCCTTGATCCACGCATTTGGTAACTTTTCTGTCTTATTAACTGTATTGACCTATTTGACATTCTTTTCAGTAGATTACAATCTACATCATGTATTACACACAGTCCTACTGTCTTCTCTGTCTCCCTGACTAAAAGTGTTCAATCAGCAGCATATCTAAAATTTTCATTTTCTTCAATAAGATTAGACCAGGAAGACATGACACTTCAGCATCATTAGTATATTTCTCTTGGATGCCATGGTTAACATCCAGAGACAAGCTGGAGTGATGAAATGATCAGAACATTTGATTAACACATAGTAAGGCATGTAATGTTCCCAGAAAGCAACTCTAGGTGGTGAGGGTAGCAGTGGGGAAGAGGAGGAGCTATGTCTCGCAATACTCTCACACACTGAGCTCAACTTGGGGAGGATGGGAAAATTTTCAGGATATAGTACCCTAATTTTACACGTAACATGATGCTTCCACATGTACGAAGTACTATCTGGGCTTATTCACATGCTCAACAATTTTAGATGCACTTTTTCATTTGCATTTTTATTAAACTAGCACTATGAGTGTAGCTCTATAAGCGGGTTTACTGTATTATATTTCAACATGGTAATGTACATGTACAGTACAGTAAAGTACTATACAGTGATAAGGTACACGTAATTTAATTTTTGAAACTCTTGCAGTTATCAGTGAGTAGTGTACATAGAATGTTTTATGCTAAGATACATGTATTAGTTTTCTAAAAAGTGTACTATATATACTGTAATTTTTGGAAAATTAAGCCTGGTAATTTTCTTGTAGAGTATGAAAAGACAGGTTATTGACGTGTAGTGTCCCGTCCTCAAACTATACCTCATCAGTCTCTACTCTGCTAGGCAGAGGTCATTGCTGTAAATATATGGGTGTTGCACACCTCTTGTATACTGTACTGTATATGCTTTGTAATTTTTCACAAATATGATTAGTCTGTAGCATTTCAAGCAAGTAATTATGAAAAGAGGCCCAGCATGTGATTGAATTATTTAGATACAGTGGTAATTTAAAAGTAATTGCTTACTCTAACCATTTCAATTTTGTGTGACTGCTAAAGTTTCTTTTTGTCCTTTGCAAAGTCACATCAAATTTTTATTGAATGATGGACATTTAGTAAAAAATACCTGATTTTGGAAATAGGGTTATGTCCTGTAGCAATATTTATTAAGGTTTAGTTCTCACATAACTGATGTTGGATATTACCTGTATATATTTTATCTGATGTATTTCAGTTCATTGTTGCTGGGCCCCAATAAATGTTGATGGGTCAGTCGTCACGTGAGGTCACAGACCCTGAGCTGCTTTGGGGATTAGCGTGGACGGTTACAAAGCATGGCTTGCTTCTGCAGTGTTTTAAAAACTGAGGTTGGAGAGTTGAAGGAGGAGGTCTTGCTTCTCCAGGAGGAGATTAGGAGGCTGAAGGTCCACCTCAATGGGTCTGGGAGAGAGTGTGAGGTGGCTGGAGTTGTGGGGAATGAGACTTCTAGCAGTGAGGTGCAGTCTGTCTCTCGCTGTGAGGAGGCTGTAGTTGGGGAGGTAGCAACGGCTACCAGCAGTGAGGTGCAGCCCAGCACCTGCTACAAGTGGCGAGTTGTTCACAGTAATGGGAGGCGCATCAGAGTAAGGAAAGTTAAGAGTGAAGATCTGAAGGTAGGAAATCGCTTCTCTGTTCTCCAGGATGAATGTACTTCAGTGGCCAGTGAAGGTAAGGGTACTACTGCCCCTGCTAATGAAGGTAAGCGCATTCTTGTGGTTGGTGACTCTCAGGTAAGATATATTGACCGTGCTTTTTGTAATAGGAATAAGAAGATGAGAGATAGAGTGTGCTTCCCTGGAGCTGGTGTTGGGGACATTGTCAACAGGCTGGATAATATCATGTCAGGTAATGGGAACAAGCCCATTATCTGTCTCAGTGCTGGTGGAAATGATATTGGGAAGGGTAGGAGAGAAGAGCTGCTAGATAAGTACAGGTCAGCTATAGATTTCATTAAGTCTAAGGGAGGGATCCCAATCATATGTAGCATCTTGCCTAGAAGGGGAGTAGGAAATGAATGGTTGTCTAGGGCAATTGGTGTAAATTGCTGGCTAGACAGATACTGCAAGGAACTTGCAATCCCATTCATTGACAACTGGAACAACTTTTATGGCAAACATGATATGTATGCAAGGGATGGGGTACATCTCTCTGGGGCAGGGGTGGTAGCACTTGCAGACTCGATTGAGAAGGCCATTGGTGAAATGCCTATGATTTTAAACTGATGGAAGATAGAGGTATGGGTGTGTGTGGGAAACAAGCAGGTTGCAACACTAGGGTTGGAAACAGTAAATGTATAAAAGGCATTCAGCATGAAGTTATAAATAAAGACAATAGAACAGGTCAGCAAACAAAGGGGGACAGCAGAGGGCAGCAAGGGACTAGCTCCCTTAAGGTTTACTATACTAATAGCAGGAGTGTTAGAAATAAGATAGATGAGCTAAGATTAATTGCAAGTGCAGGAAACATAGATATTATTGCTATAACAGAGACCTGGCTCAATCTGAAAGATAGAGAGATGCCCTCTGAATGTCACATACAAGGCTATAAATTATTCCACACTGACAGGGTCAACAGGAAAGGTGGTGGAGTAGCGATGTATGTCAGAGACAATTTAAATTGTTGTGTTAGACAAGATATTAAATTAGAAGCGTCAGCCACTGAATCTGTTTGGTTACAGCTTCTCGAGGGCCGAGAAAAACTAATTTTGGGTGTGATTTACAGGGCCCCAAATCTTGATAGGGAGTGCAGTAAACTTCTATGGGACGAAATTCGTAAGGCATCTACATACGAAAATGTTGTGCTAATGGGAGATTTCAACTATAGACAGATTGACTGGAGCAATTTGACAGGAAATTTAGAGTCGGGTGACTTTCTTGATACGATCCAGGATTGTTTTTTAAAACAGTTTGTGACAGAGCCAACTAGGGGAAATAACCTCCTTGACTTGGTTCTTGCCAGTAGGGAAACACTAATTAATAATCTTGAGGTTAATGATGAGCTTGGGGAGAGTGATCACAAATCACTCAGTTTTAATATATCATGGAATTCCCCTAATAATGGCAATCAAGTCTCCGTCCCTGACTTTCGCTTGGCTGATTTCATAGGACTGAAAAATTACTTAGGTGGGCTGAACTGGAATGACCTGACTAAGGGTCAGGTAGGTGGTGATGGTTGCCGATATGATGCTTTCCAGGGCATAGTTCTAGCTGCTCAGTCAAATTATGTTCCAAATAGGGAAATCAGATCAAACAAAAATGATCCTAAATGGATGAACAATAGATTAAAATATCTGATTGGTCAAAAGAGAGGCATATATAGGCAAATCAAAAGAGGAGAGGGGCAATTAAGAAATCGATATATTCAGTTAAAGAGAGAAATAAAAAAGGGAATTAGAAAAGCAAAAAGAGATTATGAGGTTAAAGTTGCAAGAGAATCGAAGACTAACCCAAAAGGATTCTTTCAGGTATACAGAAGTAAGATCAGGGACAAGATAGGCCCACTCAAAAGTTCCTCGGGTCAGCTCACTGACAGTGATAAGGAAATGTGTAGAATTTTTAACACATACTTCCTCTCAGTTTTTACACAGGAGGATACCAGCGATATTCCAGTAATGATAAATTATGTAGAACAGGACGATAATAAACTGTGCACTATTAGGGTCACAAGTGACATGGTCCTTAGGCAAATAGATAAATTAAAACCTAACAAATCCCCAGGCCCTGATGAACTGTATGCAAGGGTTCTAAAGGAATGTAAAGAGGAGCTTAGCACACCTTTGGCTAATCTTTTCAACATATCACTACAAACTGGCATGGTGCCAGATAAGTGGAAAATGGCAAATGTGATACCTATTTTCAAAACAGGTGACAGGTCCTTAGCTTCGAACTATAGACCAATAAGCCTAACCTCCATAGTGGGAAAATTTATGGAATCAATAATTGCCGAGGCAGTTCGTAGCCACCTTGAAAAGCATAAATTAATCAACGAATCTCAGCATGGTTTTACAAAGGGGCGTTCCTGCCTTACGAATTTATTAACTTTTTTCACTAAGGTATTTGAGGAGGTAGATCATGGTAATGAATATGATATTGTGTATATGGACTTCAGTAAGGCTTTTGACAGGGTCCCACATCAGAGACTATTGAGGAAAATTAAAGCACATGGAATAGGAGGAGAAATTTTTTCCTGGATAGAGGCATGGTTGACAAATAGGCAGCAGAGAGTTTGCATAAATGGGGAGAAATCAGAGTGGGGAAGCGTCACGAGCGGTGTTCCACAGGGGTCAGTGTTGGGCCCCCTGCTGTTCACAATCTACATAAACGACATAGATGAGGGCATAAAGAGCGACATCGGCAAGTTTGCCGATGACACCAAAATAGGCCGTCGAATTCATTCTGACGAGGACATTCGAGCACTCCAGGAAGATTTGAATAGACTGATGCAGTGGTCGGAGAAGTGGCAGATGCAGTTTAATATAGACAAATGCAAAGTTCTAAATGTTGGACAGGACAATAACCATGCCACATATAAACTAAATAATGTAGATCTTAATATTACGGATTGCGAAAAAGATTTAGGAGTTCTGGTTAGCAGTAATCTGAAACCAAGACAACAGTGCATAAGTGTTCGCAATAAAGCTAATAGAATCCTTGGCTTCATATCAAGAAGCATAAATAATAGGAGTCCTCAGGTTGTTCTTCAACTCTATACATCCTTGGTTAGGCCTCATTTAGATTATGCTGCACAGTTTTGGTCACCGTATTACAGAATGGATATAAATTCTCTGGAAAATGTACAAAGGAGGATGACAAAGATGATCCCATGTATCAGAAACCTTCCCTATGAGGATAGACTAAGGGCCCTGAAACTGCACTCTCTAGAAAGACGTAGAATTAGGGGGGATATGATTGAGGTGTATAAATGGAAGACAGGAATAAATAAAGGGGATGTAAATAGTGTGCTGAAAATATCTAGCCTAGACAGGACTCGCAGCAATGGTTTTAAGTTGGAAAAATTCAGATTCAGGAAGGATATAGGAAAGTACTGGTTTGGTAATAGAGTTGTGGATGAGTGGAACAAACTCCCAAGTACCGTTATAGAGGCCAGAACGTTGTGTAGCTTTAAAAATAGGTTGGATAAATACATGAGTAGATGTGGGTGGGTGTGAGTTAGACCTGATAGCTTGTGCTAACAGGTCGGTTGCCGTGTTCCTCCCTTAAGTCAATGTGACCTGACCTGACTAGGTTGGGTGCATTGGCTTAAGCCGGTAGGAGACTTGGACCTGCCTCGCATGGGCCAGTAGGCCTTCTGCAGTGTTCCTTCGTTCTTATGTTCTTATGTTCTTATTGATTCAGGGCCCTCAGTCTATCCTCATAGGGAAGATTTCTGATACATGGGATCATCTTTGTCATCCTCCTCTGTACGTTTTCCAGAGCATTTATATCCATTCTGTAATACGGTGACCAGAACTGAGCAGCATAGTCTAAATGAGGCCTAACCAAGGATATATAGAGTTGAAGAACAACCTGAGGACTTCTATTATTTATACTTCTAGATATGAAGCCAAGAATTCTGTTAGCTTTATTGCGAACACTAATGCACTGTTGTCTTGGTTTTAGATTACTGCTAACCAGAAGCTTATATCACTATTTATTCCCTCATCTATATCGTTTATGTAAATTGTCAGCAACAAGGAGCCCAACACTGACCCCTGTGGAACACCGCTTGTGACGTGCCCCCATTCTGATTACTCCCCATGTATGCAAACTCTCTGCTGCCTATTTGTCAGCAATGCCTCTACCCTGGAAAAAATTTCTTCTCCTATTCCAGGTGCCTTAAGTTTCCTCAATAGCCTCTGATGTGGAATTCTATCGAAATCCTTACTGAAGTCCATATACACAATATCATATTCATTACCATGATCTACCTCATCAAACACCTTAGTGAAAAAAGTTAGTAAATTCGTAAGACAGGAACACCTCTTTGTAAAACCATGTTGAGATTCATTAATCAATCTGTGCCTGTCAAGATGGCTACGAATTGCTTCGGCAATTATCGATTCCATAAATTTTCCCGCTATGGAGGTTAGGCTTATTTGTCTATAGTTCGAAGCCAAGGACCTGTAACCTGCCTTGTAAATAGGTATTACATTTGCCATTTTCCACTTATCAGGCACTATGCCAGTTTGTAGTGATATGTTAAAAAGAATAGGCAAATGTATGCTAAGTTCCTCTTTACATTCCTTTAACACCCTTGCAAACAGTTCATCAGGGCCTGGGGATTTGTTAGGTTTTAGTTTCTCTATTTGTCTGAGGACCATGTCACTAGTTACCACAATCGTACATAGTTTATTATCATCCTGTTCAACATAATCTATTGTTTCAGGAATATCGCTAGTATTTTCCTGGGTGAAAACTGAGAGGAAGTAGGTATTGAGAATTTCACACATATCCTTATCACTGTCAGTGATCTGACAAGAGTTACTCTTAAGTGGGTTTATCTTGTCCCTAATATTACTTCTGTATACCTGAAAGACCCCTTTTGGGTTAGTCTTTGAATCCCTTGTGACCTTAGCCTCATAATTCCTTTTTGCTTTTCTTATTCCTTTCTTTATTTCTCTCTTTAATTGAATATATTGATTTCTTAACTGCCCATCCCCTCTTTTGATACGCCTATATATGCCTCTCTTTTGACCATTGAGATGTTTTAATCTATTGTTCATCCATTTGGGATCATTTTTGTTAGATCTAATTTCCCTACTCGGAACAAAAGTTGTCTGGGCAGCTAGAACTATGCTCTGAAAAACGTCATATTGGCAGCCAAGATCACCTACCTGACCCATAGTCAGGACATCCCAATTTAGCCCACCCAGGTAATTTTTCAGTCCCATGAAGTCGGCCAAGCGAAAATCTGGGACAGAGATTTGATTGCAGTTATCTGGGTAATTCCATGATATATTGAAACTAAGTGATTTGTGATCCCTTTCCCCAAGCTCATCATTAATCTCAAGATTATTAATTAGTGATGCTTTGTTGGCAAGAACCAAGTAGATTGTTTCCTCTAGTTGGTTCTGTCACAAACTGTTTTAAAAAGCAATCCTGAACCGTATCACGAAAGTCACT
This sequence comes from Cherax quadricarinatus, assembly GCF_038502225.1. Lineage (NCBI taxonomy): Eukaryota > Metazoa > Arthropoda > Malacostraca > Decapoda > Parastacidae > Cherax > Cherax quadricarinatus. The sequence continues at coordinate 13,289 of NW_027196871.1, forward strand.
AGACTAGATTTCCTGTCACATTGTTCCTATAAATTTGTCTCAAGTTAAAATCTCCCATTAATACAACATTTTCATATATGGATGCCTTATGAATTCACTGGCTTGGCAATCTTCCAGTTGTAGTCTTTCATGCCCTCCAAGGGGAGAACCTCAATGCTAGTGAAAAGTTTTGATCTGAGGAATTGGAGCTATCCTCCTCATCCACCAATCAGACCTGAAGGTATCTCATTCATGAGACACTGATGACCCCTTACAGATTTAGCATTATCCTAAACAAACAAAACATCATTTTTCATAAAGAGGAGTACATAATTCTTTCAGTACAGTACGTATATAATGTACTAGTTACAGCCCACCTTTGACACAGACTCTCTCTTTGACTTTTTGTCAGTGACAGCTTTAATATAACACCTTTGATTGTACTTCCCTTTAGCACTCTTCACTGCACTTACTGACTGCCTCTGACATACTCTTCACCATTACTGGTCTCTGATCTTGCATATTACACCTTTAGCCCATCTACTCTGAAAAGCTGTATGACCCTTGTGGATTACCTGCTTAGTTTTGATTGTAATAATAAACAATTAGGGTATTGATATGTATAAATTGCTTTATAAAAATCCCCTTGTTATGCAAGGCATTTCAGGCAGCCTTAAAACTAACTAACAATTACTAGACAATGTACATTTATAGTAGTACATGAAAATAATATTACTTAGTTTATACTATAATGAAGGTATTCAGTAATTCAATAAACAAATCTAATAAAGGATGAAGCTATGTACCTAAACTGATATAAAAAAATCCCTTCATAATAATAGAGTTGAAGGAAGGATGGAACAAGAACAGGGACAATATTTCATGAAAGACAGGGATTCAGGATTTGTTCAGCATAAATTGTTGTCATGATTATGTAAGGTAAGGAGTATTTACTTGGATTTGAAGTTGTTGGCAGATAGGGAGCCTCTGGAATCTTCAGGCAAAGGGTTCCAGATACTAAGTATGTATGTTTATTCACACTGAGTTTTTACATAGGTTGAGTCAGACACGGGGAATATCATGGAGATTTTTGTGTCTTAGTAATAGGCCTCTGAGTTCTGTTGCAGCTATCAAGAAAGAGTTTCAGGGCAGGATTGATATTAGATATAGATAGTAGTAAGCTGGTAGACAGCAACCATCCAGGGAAGTACTACTGTCCCGCCAAAGGAGTGTCATACAGAAACCTGTATATGTTTTACATAATGGTAGGAGTGCTGATGTTTTTTTGTCTCATATGCACACAAGATAATAGGTAAATATATCTTGCTCCTTTACTGACAATTAGGTCACACTACACATACATGTACTCATTTATGTATAAACACTCATCTGAGTTTTCTTAACAGTTCTTGTTCTTATTTTCCTTTCATATCCATGAGGAAATGGAATAAGAATAGTTCCATAGTAAGCCATATGTGTTGTAAAAGTCACCTAAAATATTGGAAGTAATGGCAAAGACCAATTAAAAGACATGTTTGGCAACACTGAGGAGATAAAGGTAGCTATACTTTATCGGTTGTTGGATCTAGAGGCTTGTCGCCATGACCGTCAGAGCCTAGAGAAGTTCCGAATCGAAGTTATGAGTTTGACGAATAGTCTTAAAGATTTACATGATTGGGTTAAGTCGGAATGGTTCATCAGTCAGGTGATTCAGAGGAAACTGGCTGGCACTACAGTGCATGAGTTACACTTAAAATATCAGACGAATAGGTTCACGATACAACAGATCATTGAGGGGTTGGGAGATCTCGTTTCTCATTTGAGTATAGGTGTGAGAGAAGAGTCACCACCATCGCCACATAAAAACCCAGAAAGTCACTCAAAGATCTCGAGAGATCAGTCTAAAGCTCGTACGACTAACGTTGGAGTGTACTATGGTAAAGAGGTGTCTAAGGTAAGAACCTCTAAGCAGAACCTTAGAGGCACTCATGCCAGAATATGCGTGTTCTGCGAAGGCGAACACTCTAGCACGAGTTGCCCGGAGTATACAACACTGAGCAGTAGGCAACAGAGACTAAGGGAGTTGAGACTCTGCTTCAAGTGTTGTGGGGAACACTATGCGAGAGACTGTGGCACCCAGCTCAGTGAGTGTCGAGTCTGTTGCAAAGGTAAGCACCATACTGCGCTATGTCCCAATAATTTAAGGGAACCCCAGGCTAGTAGGGATATCTCTCAGGTAGAGATAGAAAGTGAGTCCAAGCCTGAAATGGTAGCCAGCGTAATTAGTGGGAGTGAAGTCTCTAATCTGAGTGAGAATCACGGAGGTGCTGCCCTACCTACAGTCATGGCAAAGGTTGTGAATGGGCACAGGTCCGAAACAACCCGATTATTCTTTGACCCAGGAGCACAAGTATCCTTGATAACAAAGAAGTTGGTGGCTAAATTAAAGTTGAAGGCCACAAAGAAAGTTAGTATGATGTTGGGAGGGGCTATAAGTCAGGTCCCACCCAAATCTTATGATGTGGTGGATGTCACAGTCAAATTAGGTGGACATCGCAGAGACATTACAGCCTTGGTGGTAGAGACATTACCCACGGCAATTACAGCGAGAGGTCTTGCTGCAGCAGCTAAGCGATTGAAAGACCTTGACGTGAAGCTGGAAGACCAGGGAATTACCACTGACAGTCAGAAATGTAGGTATCCTGGTGGAAGCCAATCATATAGATGACTTCCTGTCTACACAACGAACGTTTAAGGAAGGAATTGGGTTATACAGATCCCCAGTAGGATACATCATAGGCAGCAGGATTCCACCTGAATTCCCTGCCACGCCAGATAGAGGAGAAGCTGTCCCCATGATAGCTGGGGGAGTAGTGATAATGAATACCAGTATACACTATGAACCACCAGGGAAGCTGAACCAGGTAGGTAGTGATGAACACTCGGCCACCTTGGGAAAACACTTTTACAGGGTACATAAAGAGGGAGATAGATTGCCTTTAAATCCAGGGAACCTCGTAACAGTGGGAGGAAAGGCTACCAGGGCATGTGGGCCACTGGGTGGGAAAGTACGGAGCCACTCAGTCAAGGCTAGACATACGAAAGACGCTAAAGTTAAAGGAAAGGGTGCTAAGACCACCGGAACCAACAAGTTTACACCCCCAGAGGTCCACACAGGGGAAACTGGATGGTTGAAGTTAGACCGGAGTCTGCTCGACGAGAGTGGCCGGACGGCACTCGTGTCCAGGGTCCGCTGTGGGGGCTCGCGGAAGGTGAACTTAATTTAGACGTAGCACCTACCTTCGCTGGCGGGAGGATGTGGAAATTTATTTGGTCCCTAAAGTTCCACAGGACAGATCCAGCATGGCCGTACGGGACGGCTGAGCTGGATGGCCCTTATACCCCACCCAAGCATGAAAGCATTCTCTCTAGTTGGCGATGGATTGTTGGTAGGCATGTATTTAATTTATAGATTTACTCTTCAGGGAAGGAATTGGTAGTTTTACTGTTAGTACACTAATATTAGGATTATTGAGGCAACTGTAGATAATAATTTAGACCTAAGACCTTAACATAGGTAGTAATAGGCCGATAATGTAGGCAAACACTAGGATAAGTTAGCTAGGGAGAACTGGCAGCCCTAGTTTGAACGAAGAGACGAGGGTCTGGAAGAGGGACCAGCTCATTCTTCTTAAGACAGACACCAGCTGGACAAGACGTGCCGTGATCAGCAGACGGCGCCCCCCACGTGTCTACACATTTGAGACCTGGGGAAATCTGGTAGAGGCACCTCGATGTACTGTAGATGACCTCCGTCAGGCCCATACAGTAAGACAAGACCTCCTTTATCTCGTACATTTCTGGCCAGTGTCTGGGGAGATTGTGAGTGAGTTGATCTGTGGGCCTAGTGTGCAACAGGCAGAGCATGCCCAGTAAGTACCAGTGTCTCAAAGCAGTCTGGAAGCTAGTGTCCGTGTCTGCATAGTTATACTAGGGGATACATACCCTCTTGGATATAGGAATTTCTGAGGTGCAGGCGGGACACTAATAACGATTGAATATTGCAGGAATTAAGGCTCTCGGTTGCACGTGGTTTCTGAGGGAAAGTCCAGAGGGATGAAAGTTAAGACACATTTGCAACATCTGGTTATCTTAATTGTAGACGTTTCGCCATCCAGTGGCTTTATCAATACAAATTCTAGGACATAATTAGAAGACCGTAGAATTATGTACAAAAGATGAGGTAATCAGTCCCTCAGCCTTGGAGCTGGTGTTGTGAGCACCGTGGTGGTAGAGATTCTGGAGCACAACGATACGATAGGACTCACAGGTAAGGACCCACGAGGGGCGAGGGGCAAGTGGGGACAGTGCGAAGAATAGACGGTGAGAGGAATGTCTTGAGTTGAAGAGAGAAGAGTCAGGACTAGACCCAACTGCTAAGCCTGGATAAACAATAACGAAGACGACATAAAAGACAACAGGGACTCTGCGGGTGCTGACTGCAACTTGACTGGAAGCACATCAACTTGCAATGACTGGATATGGTTCAGGGACACGTTACTGCAAAGGCGACGCAAACGCACATCGCAAGCACTTCAGCCCCAAAAACGCACAAAGACACAGCTATACGGCAATGGCACTTTTAAGTTATTTGAATTTTTAAGCAAAAGTCAGATAATTTATGTGTATTGTGGTGGAGGTGCCGGATCATTCAACGATTGAAAAAGATTTACATCATTGTAAGGACGTCTGAGAGTATCTGCTAAGTATGTAGTCCAGTAGTCATGATATGTTTCAAGTCTGTCAAGTTGTTTGTCACTAAGTGTCTTCCAGTATACGTTCAAAGCTGGTGTGTTTGTCGTGAGGTGGAGAGATTCACTGGTGGCAAATTCGTCCCACCTCACTCCCAACACCCAACGTAATGCACGATTCTGGATACGTTGAAATTTTAGTGCGTTTGTCTTGGCGATTAACGTCAGAGCGAGTGGAAAGTAAGAGAGTAGAGGACGAATGAGTGCTTTGTAAAGATGTAGTTTTGTCTTGGGACTGGCTCCTCGCAGCTTATATAACCTTGAGAGTGCAGTTCCCGCCTGTGTGGTCTTTGCAGTAATGTGAGATTTTAGGTTCAGTGTGTGGTCGAGGGTAACACCAAGGACAACTGTCGAGAAGGAGCGTGGGATGGGGGTACGGGAGGTGCTTGTTTTGAGTTCGACAGGAGTGGGGACATCACGCATTCTATGGAAGTAAGTGATTTTTGACTTATTTGGGTTGGTTTTGATGCGCCATAATAATTCCCAGGCGGTAATCCTGTCGACCTCTCTTTGTGTTCTGCGTGCAAGGAAACGAAAGTTTTCATGTGTTGTGAGTTGAGTGATGTCGTCTGCGTAAGAAAGGGTAAGTGTGTTTGGGTAAAGAGGTTCAGGTAAATCATTCGTGTAGAGTATATATAGGGTGGGAGACAGGACAGAGCCTTGGGGTACACCCGCTTTTAATGTGAAATAGTCCGAATAATGATCTCTGAACCGTATACGCATCGTTCGGCCATCTAAAAAGTGACATAATAATTTCATCATATTTATAGTTAAGTCAAAGGACGTGCAAAGTTTGTATTTTAATCCTTCATGCCAAACAGTGTCAAAAGCTTTCTCTACATCTTTGGCGACAAGGGCGGAGGTACAGTTCTGGGCTTTATTGATACGTACATAGTTCAGGATTATATTCAAAACGTCTTGGGTAGATCGTTGTTGTCGGAAACCGAATTGTCTTTCAGTAAGCAAGTTATGTGTCTCTAGGTGAGTCCTGAGTCGCATATTTACAAGTCGTTCAAAGGTCTTACCCAAAATTTCAAGGAGGCTAATTGGTCTATAGTTCTTGGGGTCAGTCAAGTCTTTCCCAGGTTTTGGTATGAGACATGCAGTTGCAGATTTAAAGAATGGGGGGAAATAGCCAGATGCAAGAGAGGCATTAAAGAGGTCAGTGATAGCAGAAGCAACAGAAAGTGGAAGGTGACGAAGGACTGAATGTGACAGACCTGAAGCACCTGGAGCTTTTTTAGGAAGGTGTGTTAGTAAGGAGTGAACATCATTTACAGTAAAAGGAGAGTTTAGAGGATGTGTGGAACCTGGAGTTTACCTGGAGAGAGTTCCGGGGGTCAACGCCCCCGCGGCCCGGTCTGAGACCAGGCCTCCTGGTGGATCAGAGCCTGATCAACCAGGCTGTTGCTGCTGGCTGCACGCAAACCAACATACGAGCCACAGCCCGGCTGATCCGGAACTGACTTTAGGTGCTTGTCCAGTGCCAGCTTGAAGACTGCCAGGGGTCTGTTGGTAATCCCCCTTATGTGTGCTGGGAGGCAGTTGAACAGTCTCGGGCCCCTGACACTTATTGTATGGTCTCTTAACGTGCTAGTGACACCCCTGCTTTTCATTGGGGGGATGGTGCATCGTCTGCCAAGTCTTTTGCTTTCGTAGTGGGTGATTTTCGTGTGCAAGTTCGGTACTAGTCCCTCTAGGATTTTCCAGGTGTATATAATCATGTATCTCTCCCTCCTGCGTTCCAGGGAATACAGGTTTAGGAACCTCAAGCGCTCCCAATAATTGAGGTGTTTTATCTCCGTTATGCGCGCCGTGAAAGTTCTCTGTACATTTTCTAGGTCGGCAATTTCACCTGCCTTGAAAGGTGCTGTTAGTGTGCAGCAATATTCCAGCCTAGATAGAACAAGTGACCTGAAGAGTGTCATCATGGGCTTGGCCTCCCTAGTTTTGAAGGTTCTCATTATCCATCCTGTCATTTTTCTAGCAGATGCGATTGATACAATGTTATGGTCCTTGAAGGTGAGATCCTCCGACATGATCACTCCCAGGTCTTTGACGTTGGTGTTTCGCTCTATTTTGTGGCCAGAATTTGTTTTGTACTCTGATGAAGATTTAATTTCCTCATGTTTACCATATCTGAGTAATTGAAATTTCTCATCGTTGAACTTCATATTGTTTTCTGCAGCCCACTGAAAGATTTGGTTGATGTCTGCCTGGAGCTTTGCAGTGTCTGCAATGGAAGACACTGTCATGCAGATTCGGGTGTCATCTGCAAAGGAAGACACGGTGCTGTGGCTGACATCCTTGTCTATGTCGGATATAAGGATGAGGAACAAGATGGGAGCGAGTACTGTGCCTTGTGGAACAGAGCTTTTCACCGTAGCTGCCTCGGACTTTACTCTGTTGACGACTACTCTCTGTGTTCTGTTAGTGAGGAAATTATAGATCCATCGACCGACTTTTCCTGTTATTCCTTTAGCACGCATTTTGTGCGCTATTACGCCATGGTCACACTTGTCGAAGGCTTTTGCAAAGTCTGTATATATTACATCTGCATTCTTTTTGTCTTCTAGTGCATTTAGGACCTTGTCGTAGTGGTCCAATAGTTGAGACAGACAGGAGCGACCTGTTCTAAACCCATGTTGCCCTGGGTTGTGTAACTGATGGGTTTCTAGATGCGTGGTGATCTTGCTTCTTAGGACCCTTTCAAAGATTTTTATGATATGGGATGTTAGTGCTATTGGTCTGTAGTTCTTTGCTGTTGCTTTACTGCCCCCTTTGTGGAGTGGGGCTATGTCTGTTGTTTTTAGTAACTGTGGGACGACCCCCGTGTCCATGCTCCCTCTCCATAGGATGGAAAAGGCTCGTGATAGGGGCTTCTTGCAGTTCTTGATGAACACAGAGTTCCATGAGTCTGGCCCTGGGGCAGAGTGCATGGGCATGTCATTTATCGCCTGTTCGAAGTCATTTGGCGTCAGGATAACATCGGATAGGCTTGTGTTAATCAAATTTTGTGGCTCTCTCATAAAAAATTCATTTTGATCTTCGACTCTCAGTCTGGTTAGCGGCTTGCTAAAAACTGAGTCATATTGGGACTTGAGTAGCTCACTCATTTCCTTGTTGTCATCTGTGTAGGACCCATCTTGTTTAAGTAGGGGCCCAATACTGGACGTTGTTCTCGATTTTGATTTGGCATAGGAGAAGAAATACTTTGGGTTTCTTTCGATTTCATTTATGGCTTTTAGTTCTTCCCGCGATTCCTGACTCCTAAAGGATTCTTTTAGCTTAAGTTCGATGCTTGCTATTTCTCTGACCAGTGTCTCCCTACGCATTTCAGATATATTGACCTCTTTTAGCCGCTCTGTTATTCTTTTCCGTCGCCTGTAAAGGGAGCGCCTGTCTCTTTCTGTTTTACATCTACTCCTCCTTTTTCTTAGAGGAATAAGCCTTGTGCATACATCGAGTGCTACCGAGTTAATCTGTTCTAGGCATAAGTTGGGGTCTGTGTTGCTTAGTATATCTTCCCAGCTTATATCGGTTAGGACTTGGTTTACTTGGTCCCACTTTATGTTTTTGTTATTGAAGTTGAATTTGGTGAATGCTCCCTCGTGACTAATCTCATTATGTCGGTCTGGGGCTCCGCGCATACATGACTGAACCTCAATTATGTTGTGATCTGAGTATATTGTTTTTGATATGGTGATATTTCTTATCAGATCATCATTGTTAGTGAAGATGAGGTCTAGTGTATTCTCCAGTCTAGTAGGCTCTATTATTTGCTGGTTTAAATTGAATTTTGTGCAGAGATTTAAAAGCTCGCGTGAGTGTGAGTTTTCATCAGAGCTGCCTCCTGGTGTTATTACTGCAACAATATTATTTGCTATATTCCTCCATTTTAGGTGCCTTAAGTTGAAATCCCCCAGGAGCAAGATGTTGGGTGCAGGAGCTGGAAGGTTTTCCAGACAGTGGTCAATTTTTAACAGCTGTTCCTGGAATTGCTGGGATGTTGCATCCGGAGGCTTGTAGACTATCACAATGACTAGGTTTTGGTTCTCGACCTTTACTGCTAAAACTTCCACTACATCATTTGAGGCATTTAGCAGTTCTGTGCAAACAAGTGACTCTGCAATGTACAGGCCAACCCCCCCCTTTTGCCTGTTCACTCTGTCACATCTGTATAGGTTGTAACCTGGGATCCATATTTCGTTGTCCAAGTGATCCTTTATGTGGGTCTCAGTGAAAGCCGCGAACATTGCCTTTGCCTCTGCAAGCAGTCCACGGATGAAAGGTATTTTGTTGTTTGTTGCTGGCTTTAGACCCTGTATATTTGCAAAGAAGAATGTTATCGGACTGGTGGTATTGTTGGTACTGGGGGGGGATTTTTTTTCCGGCATTAGTATCTGTATCTGTTGGTTTGGAGTGGAGGCCATCGACTGTGGTCTTTGTACCAGTCAGATTATGAAATGTAAACACACATTGTAACCTTTGCAAAGAAATAAATTTTTTATTTGATTTTGCTCTCACGCCGCCGGAGATTCATACTCCGTCTTCACTCAGTTCACTTCTTGTTTTGCATTACTATTGGTTAATTTCAAGTTTATTTCTTTAAGATTTTCCATCTGTGCTTCAGTTCATGTTTTATTGTTTTCTCCTTTTATCCTCATCTATTAAAAAAAAATATTATTTGTCTATATTTCTAATTTGGAGGGAGAGAGTATGGAGGAGGTGAATGTGTTCAGGTATTTGGGAGTGGATGTGTCAGCAGATGGGTCTGTGAAGGATGAGGTGAGTCATACAATTAACGAGGGGAAAAAGGAGTCTGTGGAGACAAAGAACTTTATCCATAAAAGCAAAGAGGGAAATGTATGAGAGTATAGTTATATCAATGCTCTTGCACGGGTGTGAGGCATGGGTTGTGAATGTTACAACAAAGAGAAGGCTGGAGGCAGTGGAGATGTCATGTCTGAGGACAATGTGTGGTGCGAATATAATGCAGAGAATCTGTAGTTTGGAGATTAGGAGAAGGTGTGGGATTACCAAAACTATTATACAGAGGGCTGAGGAGGGGTTATTGAGATGGTCTGGACATGTAGAGAGGCTGGAACGAAATAGAATGACTTCGAGAGTATAAATTTGTAGTGGAGGGAAGGCGGGGTAGAGGGTGGCCTAGGAAACGTTGAATGGAGAAGTAAAGGAGGTTTTGTGTACAAGGGTCTTGGACTTCCATCAAGCATGTGTGAGCGTGTTAGATAGGAGAGAATGGAGACAAATGGTTTTTAGGACTTGACGTGCTGTTGGAGTGTAAGCGAGGTAACATTTATGAAGCGATTCAGGGAAACCAGCAGGCCGGTCTTGATTCCTGGAGATGGGAAGTACAGTGCCAACACTCTGAAGGAGGGGTGTTAATGTTGTAGTTTTATAACTAGTGTAAGCATGCCTCTGGTAAGACAGTGATGGAGTGGATGATGAAAGTTTTTCTTTTTCGGGCCACCCTGCCTTGGTGGGAAACGGCCGATGTGTTAATAAAAAAAAATTATATTTTTCATTAAGGATTAAACTGAGATCTTGTACTACTGGTTCCACACCAAGATCCTCACAGTATAATTCGGAAACGCTGACTTAAAAATAGTTTCTTGCTAGAAAATGATGTAAAATAAGTTCTTATTGCATGTGATAATTTATCTATTTTTTCTAACATATCGCAGGTGTTAATATGGCCTCAACACAGGGTTCTTGATATATACTGCATCAAGCATCAATAAGTATGCCTTAATAATTATGAATATTCCTGATTTTTGGTGAATTAAATTTCCTTGGTTTTAATACTCATTTAATATATTGTACACGCCATCACTATACAGAAGACGTATGTGCAACACTTTCCATTAAGTAATAAGATTTATTAAAAAACTGGCGAATTTTAAATCAGAGAGCAAACAATAAGAAGCGCTATCGATACAACAAATATAATAGAATGCAAAATAGGAGACACGAGCAAAAAAAGAAAGTCAATATTACATATGTTTTGTTGAGAGAAGTTTCTTCAGAGCTGAGAAAAATCAATGAAAACTGGTGAATGAAATTAATTCCTAATTAACATTGCATAAACTGATGTAACACTTTACGGTCACATGATATATAGTTTTTACAAAAGTGGATAACATTTAGCAGAACACATGCAGAAAATTTCGGGCATGGTAAATCTTAATAGAATATAACAAAATCTAAAAACATTGTACATACATGCATACAAAAAACAAAGATAATTCTGATGAATATAACAAATACATATGCATGAAAGTATATTAAAAGTGTAGCATTATACAGGACGATAATAAAGATAGAGTTATTTCCAGCCATATAAATTATGTTTTCATCCACATTTTTTTTAAACTTTAGTCGGTTCATTATTATTATTATTATTATAATCAAGGGGGAAGCGCTAAACCCGGAGGATTATACAGCGCCTTGGGGGGGGGATGTGGAAGACATTCAGACTTTTAGTCGGTTCAGAGGCAGAAACACTGGCAGTGAGGACACAAGAGGTGAGCACTCGTTGTTGCTGTTGTTTGTTGTTGTTGTGGTGGTGGTGGTAGTAGTCATTGTGTGTTGAGACTGTCCGGCGACTCTGGAGAAAGAGCGATGTGTTTTTATTCCTTTGTGAAATAACAGTCACAGCTTGATCATGTGACAACCCCCTTTGTCCTTCAAATATCGGATTTCACTCTCTCAAGAAGGCAGGACACCGACGAGAATAAGAGGTGTGCTTCGCCGCAGTTAAAGCAAGATGGATGTTGGTTGCAGGATGGATCATTATGGCCTGCTGCCCAGCAAATCGAACATTATTCTACATTGTTTGGCCAAGTGGCCATACCACCATCCTTTTTGTCATTGCTGGGCTGTTGATTTGTATGCTCTCACGTCGGAGTAATGACCTGCGATATTGACTGAGGAGGGTAGGTCGCCCCAACTGAAAACGAGTGACTACTTTGCTTGAACATTGTCTCCGCCCACCAGTTGGACGAATATAGGTTTCAACCTTGGTGTGAGGTAGATGTTGTATAGCAGAAGCTGTACTACAGTGTTGGACGATAATGATTCCATAACTTAATGAAGGAATTATATTGTATTGTAAAAAGAGTGTCACCAACAGTGTAGTTCTGCGAGTTTCCCTGATCAGAGGAATTTACTGGTGAGAAGCCCCTCACCAGCGTCAAGGGATCTACAATACAATACTTTATTTGGACATGATATATAGTTGTACAAGGAATTATAGTAGTTGGGTGTACATGCCAAAAGCCCCTTGTATGCAGAGCATTATGGGCAGGCTTAAAATTAACTTAAAATTAACTAAGCAATGATATATTCAGTGGTAAAAAATATCGTAAATAATTTACAATATAAAGTACAATTGAGTATCTGAAACAGTGAAGTTTGAACATTTCGATTTTGAAGCATTTAGTGAATTTGTCGCATTACAATGTATAACATAACAAGATGATCAATTTGCTATTAGTTGTCTTGAGGTTTTAAGATTTAAGTAAATGGAAGATTTATTGGTAAAGTTATATATTGAGTATTGATTATTTAGTCCAGAGCGAGTAAGTGTTTTTTTAGAAGTCTTAAATTGATCTTCACACCAGGTTACTTTAGTATTTTCTGGTAATGAATTCCAAATTTTGGGGCCCTTTATGTGCATAGTTTTTTTACACAGTGTGATATGGACATGGGGTACATCAAAAAGAGATCTGTGTCTTGTGTTACGGTCGTGTGTCCTGTTAAGGTTGGTGAGGAGAAGTTTGAGTGGAGGGTTATGTTTGCGTGTATTGTTCTATGTATGTAGTAGGCACATGAATAAGTGTGGATGTTCTTTACGGTGAGTAAATTCAGACTTTTGAAAATTGGTGGAGTATGCTATCGCGAGTGGGAATTTTTTATCATTCTGACTGTAGCCTTTTGCTGGGTTATTATAGGCCTTAGGCGATTTAATGTTGTTGATCCCCATGCACAAATTCCATATGTGAGATAAGGGTAGATGGGTGAATGATACAGTGCAAGGAGAGCTGATTGTGGAACATAGTACCGTATCTTTAATAGTATGCCTACTGTCTTTGAGATTTTCTTGGAAATTTGTTGTATATGTGTCTGGAATTTGAGGCTACTGTCAAGGTGGATTCATAGGAATTTTCTCTCTGTGAGTCTTGTGACGGGTGATCCATTTAGTGTTATGTTAAGTGGAACATTTGCAGCTCTGGTTCCAAACTGAATGAAATAGGTTTTGTCAGTATTTAGGGTAAGTTTATTAGTCATCATCCAGGTAGATATTTTCTGCAATTCAGCACATTATCTTTGTAATTGTGAGTTCATTACCTCTGTAACTTGCTCAGTTATCAAAACTTTGTAGTCCAGTCCCTGGACCCATTATGTACCTCTGTAATCTTTTGACTACCGCCCACAGGATGGGTATGTGGTGCATAATAAACAGTAGACCACGACATCCTACTCCACGAACTTGACCATTACGGTATAAAAGGCCATGCGCTTGCTTATTTCAAATCTTACCTTACTAATAGGTATCAGTATGTCACCATTAAAGACACAGCATCAACAACACGGCCACTTGATACTGGAGTTCCGCAAGGAAGTGTCCTTGGTCCCCTGCTCTTCCTCATATACATCAATGATCATCCAAACGTATCCCAACACCTGAAACCTGCTGACGACACGACTTATGTCATCTCTCACCCTAATCTTGCCACCCTCAACACCATTGTTAACGAGGAGCTGATCAAAATATCGACTTGGATGACAGCCAATAAACTTACGCTTAACACTGACAAAACCTACTATATTATGTTTGGTAGCAGAGCAGGAGATGCACAAATTAACATTAAGATCGACAACACTCTAATTACCAGACATAATGAGGGCAAATTCCTAGGCCTATACCTTGACAACAACCTGAATTTCAGCACCCATATCCAACACATAACCAAAAAAGTATCCAAAACGGTTGGGATCCTCTCCAAGATACGATACTACATGCCGCAAAATGCCCTTCTCACACTATACCACTCACTTATTTATCCATACCTCACCTATGCTATTTGTGCTTGGGGATCAACTGCAGCAACACACCTAAAGCCAATAATAACCCAACAAAAAGCTGCAGTAAGAATAATCACTAAATCCCATCCCTGGCAACACACCCCCCCACTCTTCATAGATCTAAACTTACTCCCTGTTCAGTACATCCACACTTACTACTGTGCAATCTACATCTACAGGACCTTAAACTCCAATATCAACCTTGACCTAAAACGCTTTCTTGATAGTTGTGACAGAACCCACAGGCATAACACCAGACACAAACATCTCTACGACATTCCCCGTGTCCGACTAAACCTTTACAAAAATTCAATGTATGTCAAAGGCCCTAAAATCTGGAACGCCCTACCTTGAGAACTCTAGAACTGCAGACACATTCATCACCTTCAAAACTACCATTAGAAAACATCTTATCTCCCTGATACACCCCATCAACTAACTACACGAATACCACCTGGTGGTTCACACTTACACTCACTCACCCATTTGACCATAAACAGAAATATTAATCTCAATCTTAAAATAATGAATCCTATGATACTCCAATACTGAAACTATGTACTGTGCCAAAACAAAAGCATTCACATTGCTAAACTCACAAACTAGTATTTAGTCACTTAGCCATAATACCAACTTACCTCATAATTTGTAATATTTTAAAACAAAGAATTAAACTAAGTCTGCCCGAAATGCCTAGCCATGCTAGGCGTTCTAGTGGTACACTCTGTTATCATTATTTAACTACATGTAAACCACACAACAACCAAATTCTGTAAACTCAACATTGTAATCTTTATAGAGAATAAAATTTGAATTTGAATTTGAACAGTGTTGGCGAGTATGACTGGGAATTGGATCTGTGTTCCAGTTCCCTGAATTAAACCTGAATACTTTCCACATCTTCCCACAGGCGCTGTATAATCTTATGGGCTTAGCGCTCCCCCATGATTATATTATAATCATGGGGGAGCGCTAAACCCGTAGGACCATACAGTGCATGTGAGGGGGGGATGGAAGGTACTCAGGCTCAATTCAGGGAACCGGAGCACAGATCCAATTCCCTAGATCAAGAGCCCCTCACCATCGTCAAGCAACCTCCTTTGAGGGGCCCATGATTATAATGATAATTTAATTAGGTACATTCAACTCTTCAAAGCACTGAATAAGATGTCATGGCCAGCGAAGATCAAGAATGTTTTGATGGCGTGGTCAGGAAGCTACGCTTAAGGGTTTGTTGTGTGGAGGGTGACAAATTTTGTTCTTCGTCGGTGTTTAAAGGCTGCTTACAGGGGGATAAGTTTCCAAGTGTTACGCAAAAGATGTAAAGCTTCAGCGTTATCATTCTGTTGTTGATTTTTTTAGGGGGGGGGGGGGCGAGAAGGGCAAATGGTCAAAGCCACGTCAATCTTTATTGTACCCAGGGGGAAACCGGTTCCATGGTCAAAGTAAAGCAATGATCAGAGCAGCAGGAGGAATAGGTAGAACACCGATACCGGTTTAGAGCAACAATTGATTGCTTGAAAGTGGTTCCATGTTCTGAGCGTCTATGATCATGGTTTACCTGGAGAGGGTTTCGGGGGTCAACGCCCCCGCCGCCCGGTCTGAGATCAGGCCTCATGGTGGATCAGAGTCTGATCAACCAGGCTGTTACTGCTGACCGCACGCAAGCTGACTTACGAACAACAGCCCGGTTGGTCAGGTACTGACATTAGATGCCTGTCCAGTGCCTTCATGAAGACAGCCAGGGGTCTATTGGTAATCCCCCTTATGTATGCTGGGAGGCAATTGAACAGTCTTGGGCCCCGGACACTTATTGTGTTGTCTCTCAGTGTACTCGTGGCACCCCTGCTTTTCATCGGGGGAATGTTGCATCTCCTGCCGAGTCTTCTGCTTTCATAGGGAGTGATTTTCGTGCGTAGGTTTGGTACCAATCCCTCCAGGACTTTCCAAGTGTATATTATCACGTATCTCTCTCGCCTGCGTTCGAGGGAATACAGATCAAGGACCTTCAACCGTTCCCAGTAGTTTGGGTGACTTATCGCACTTATGTGTGTCATGAAAGTTCTTTGTACACTCTCCAGGTCTGCAATGTGACCAGCCTTGAAGGGGGCCGTTAGTGTACAGCAGTATTCCAGCCTAGAGAGCACAAGCGATTTGAAGAGAATCATCATGGGCTTGGCCTCCTTAGTTTTGAAGGTTCTCATCCATCCTATCATTTTCCTAGCGGATGAGGTAGATACATTGTTGTGGTCTTTGAAGGCGAGATCCTCTGACATTATCACTCCCAGGTCCTTCACATTACTTTTCCGCTCCATTGTATGGTTAGAATTTGTCGTATACCCTGACACATTTTTAATTTCTTCAAGTTTCCCATATCTGAGTAGTTGAAATTTCTCCTCGTTGATCTTCATATTGTTTTGAGTGGCCCATTCGAAGGTTTGGTTGATATCCGCTTGGAGTCTCGCGGTGTCTTCGATGGAGGTCACTGTCATGGTGATCCGGGTGTCATCCACAAAGGAAGACACGGAGCTATGGCTTACATCTCTGGGTTGTGTAATTGACGGGTATCTAGGTAGTTGGCTGTCTTGCTTCTTAGAACCCTATCAAAGACTTTTATGATATGGAATGTTAGTGCTAGCGACCTGTAGTTCTTTGCAGTTGCTTTACTGCCACCTTTATGGAGTGGGGCTATGTCTGTTATTTTTAGTGAGTGTGGAACGACTCCTGTGTCCATGCTCCCTCCATAAAATGCTGAAGGCACGCGATAGGGGCTTCTTGCAATTCTTGATGAACACGGAGTTCCACGAGTCTGGACCAGGGGCAGAGTGCATGGGCATGTCATTAATTGCCTCTTCAAAGTCTTGTGGAGTTAAAATAATATCTGAGATTTTTGGGATGACCAAATTTTGGGTTTCGTTCATAAAGAATTCATTTGGATTGTCGACTCTTAGTCTGGGAAGCGGCTCGATGAATACTGAATCATATTGGCACTTTAGTATCTCCTTCATTTCTTGGCTGTCATCTGTGTATGTCCCATTCCGCCTACGCAGGGGCCCAACACTGGATGTTGTTTTTCCCTTACAGTTGGCAATAGAGAAGAAGTTTTTTTTTTTTCAATTTCCTTTATGGATTTTAGTTCTTAATGAATGTTGCTGTCACTAGAGATCCAGAATAAGATAAATCTCGTTCATTATAGAGTAAAAAATGGGGAAAGGGGGCATTTCCAAGGTTAAACAAACAATAAACCACGTATCCACCCTGAACCAGGGGTCACCTTCCCTGCGACTGGTTGTGTTGTTCCTCCCTGGTAACATTTGCTTATCGAACGTGGCACACATCAGGATGCCACCTCCAGAATTCTGGAGGTGGCATCCTGATGTGCTGTATAAGGATAATAGCGTCAACGGCAACCCGGAAAGAGTGCCAAGAGTCTTACACTGACGCTACTTCTGGATCCACAGGCAACCGCCAGTAGCATTTCCTTCATCAAAGGCCCCGCCAGGTGGCCACCCAATCTCTTCTTGGAGGTTGGAGGGTCAATTGACATGTCCCGAGATGATTCAGTGTTCCTGGAGTGGAGTGAGCACGTCAGCAGTACAAGCAGAAGTTCTTAACAGGGCAGTGAGTTATTCCTTTTCCCTTCTGTGTAGAAACTGGCTTTCATAAAAAGAGAAATATGCCAACTAATGAGGCGAAATGGGGAGAGAGGGGTTAGGGGTATATTCGAGTCAACTCGAGGAGAGAAGTAATACAACTCCTCGGATCAACAGCGCCCTCGTCAATTAATTTATCCCCTTTGAAGGGAATTATTTTACAAAGGCAGTACACACAACTCGTCTTGCATACAAAATTTTATGGAATGTCTTTAATTCCCTAATAAATAACATCAATATCAGATTAACAAGCATTCAGACAGTTTGTTACGTTCTAGGAACATAATTTCAGACAGCCATTCTGTTGTTGATATCGTCGTCTTTGTGTAGCGAATCCTTAACCTCACTCTCATCTGCCCTCAAGTCATTTTCATCTTCAACAGAGGAACGCCTGCAGATAATTGTCCTGTAGAAAAACTCTTTGCCTTGGGTAATAAGTGGTTTCTGGAACAAGACCCACGACTGTGGAGCGATCAGCTTCTTATCGACGTCCTCAGGCGAGTTGCTGCCTGCGGAGTGCACAACAACTTCATTACTGCTATTGTTATCATCATCATCATCATCATCAACAGAGTTTATGCAGGGAAAGTATATTCTGGATGGTTGTGCATGGTATACAAGTGTAGTTGAAATTCTTGGAACGCTATCTGGGAGCTAAATGTATTTATTTTAATTTCAGGAAAGATTGTACAACTACGTTATATAAAGCTAATTAAAAATTTTGGAAGCATGTCTAAAAGAATGTCTTTTAGAATGCTTAAGGTATTTGAAAATATGCTTTTAAAAGACTATCTTCAGGTGCAGATGGAAGATTGTGCAGTAGTTAACGGGTGAGGCGAGAGTGAATGACTGCTGGGTTGTCGCACCATGCACTCTCATGGATGGCTATTAAGGAGCCAGGATGTCAAGTGATTAGCTACAGCCAGAATGGCAACCGAAGTTTCCAAGACAGAATTTCCTGGAAGGCATGGCTTCTATACAAGGCTGGAAGAACAACGAGAGAGGTATATCCTACATAATCTAAAGAGTATATCACTCCTGATGTGTATACACTGGAACTAGCAGTGCCTAAACTTGGAGTGTTGTATATATCTATATGTGCACACTTAGAATCTACTTTAATTCCTGTGTTAGAGAATAAGATCCTTGACTGGTGGTGTACAGGTGACATGAAGCTTTAACGACCTGTAACTCTTTTACATGATGGTAGGATTGCTGGTGTCCTTTTCTGTCTCATAAACATGCTAGATAACAGGGATATCTTGCTACTCCTACTTACAGTTTGGTCACACTTCACAGACACGCACATGCATATATATATACGTACATCTACGTTTTTTTTTCTCCTTTTTCTAAATAGCTCTTATTCTTCTTTATTTCTTCTATTGTCCATGGGGAAGTGGAAAGGAATCTTTCCTCCATAAGCCATGCGTGTCGTATGAGGCGACTAAAATGCCGGGAGCAATGGGCTAGTAACCCCGTTCTCCTGTAAACATTTACTAAAAAAGAGAAGAAGAAAAACTTTATAAAACTGGGATGCTTGAATGATGTGTGGATGACAAGAAACAGATGATTGCTGATTGTTATGAATGAAAAGAAGTTGGATGTCCTGGCCTTAAGCGAAACAAAGCTGAAGGGGGTAGGGGAGTTTCAGTGGGGAGAAATAAATGGGATTAAATCTGGAGTATCTGAGAGAGTTAGAGCTAAGGAAGGGGTAGCAATAATGCTGAATGATCAGTTATGGAAGGAGAAAAGAGAACATGAATGTGTAAATTCAAGGATTATGTGGATTAAAGTAAAGGTTGGATGCGAAAAGTGGGTCATAATAAGCGTGTATGCACCTGGAGAAGAGAGGAATGTAGAGAGAGAGAGATTTTGGGAGATGTTAAGTGAATGTATAGGAGCCTTTGAACCAAGTGAGAGAGTAATTGTGGTAGGGGACCTGAATGCTAAAGTAGGAGAAACTTTTAGAGAGGGTGTGGTAGGTAAGTTTGGGGTGCCAGGTGTAAATGATAATGGGAGCCCTTTGATTGAACTTTGTATAGAAAGGGGTTTAGTTATAGGTAATACATATTTTAAGAAAAAGAGGATAAATAAGTATACAAGATATGATGTAGGGCGAAATGACAGTACAGTGGACCCCCGGTTAACGATTTTAATCCGTGCAAGAGGGATAATTGTTATGCGAAATAATCGTTATGCGAATGAATTTTCCCCATAAGAAATAATGGAAATAAAATTAATCCGTGCAAGACGCCCAAAAGTATGAAAAAAATTTTTTTTTACCACATGAAATGTTAATTTTAATACACACAAACTGAAAAAGGCATGCACAATTACATGACACTTACTTTTATTGAAGATCTGGTGATGATTGATGGGATGGGAGGAGGGGAGAGCATTATCTTCTTACTGTTTAGAAGGGGAATCCCCTTCCATTACGACTTGAGGTAGCAAGTCCTTTTCCGGGGTTACTTCCCTTCTTCTTTTAATGCCACTAGGACCAGCTTGAGAGTCACTGGACCTCTGTCGCACAACAAATCTGTCCATAGAGCTCTGTACCTCCCGTTCCTTTACGATTTGTCTAAAATGGGCCACAACATTGTCATTGAAATAGTCACCAGCACGGCTTGCAACAGCTGTGTCAGGGTGATTTTCATCTATAAAGGTTTGCAGTTCAACCCACTGTGCACACATTTCCTTAATCTTTGAAGTAGGCACAATGGATTCCACAACTGGCATAGGCTTCTCAGGGTTAGCCCCAAACCCTTCAAAATCTTTCTTAATTTCCATACTAATTCTCACCCTTTTTACCACAGGGTTGGCACTAGAAGCTTTCTTGGGGCCCATGGTCACTTATTTTCCAGAAACAGCACCGAAAACACTGTAATAATACGAAATATTCCGAGTGTATGCTTGGATGTTACCGCGGAGGCTGGCTGGTAAACAATGGGACGGGCGGCACATGTGAGGCTGGCTGAGGGCACATTGGACGCGTCTCGGACGAAAATCGGTGAGCGGGTTTTTAATCGGTATGCGCGGCAAAAATTTTGCGATAAAAGTAAGCGGTATGCGGAAAAATCGCTATGTGATGCCATCGTTATGCGGGGGTCCACTGTAGTTTGTTGGATTATGTATTGGTAGATAAAAGACTGTTTAGTAGACTTCAGGATGTACATGTTTATAGAGGGGCCACAGATATATCAGATCACTTTCTAGTTGTAGCTACACTGAGAGTAAAAGGTAGATGGGATACAAGGAGAATAGAAGCATCAGGGAAGAGAGAGGTGAAGGTTTATAAACTAAAAGAGGAGGCAGTTAGGGTAAGATATAAACAGCTATTGGAGGATAGATGGGCTAATGAGAGCATAGGCAATGGGGTCGAAGAGGTATGGGGTAGGTTTAAAAATGTAGTGTTAGAGTGTTCAGCAGAAGTTTGTGGTTACAGGAAAGTGGGTGCGGGAGGGAAGAGGAGCGATTGGTGGAATGATGATGTAAAGAGAGTAGTAAGGGAGAAAAAGTTAGCATATGAGAAGTTTTTACAAAGTAGAAGTGATGCAAGGAGGGAAGAGTATATGGAGAAAAAGAGAGAGGTTAAGAGAGTGGTGAAGCAATGTAAAAAGAGAGCAAATGAGAGAGTGGGTGAGATGTTATCAACAAATTTTGTTGAAAATAAGAAAAAGTTTTGGAGTGAGATTAACAAGTTAAGAAAGCCTAGAGAACAAATGGATTTGTCAGTTAAAAATAGGAGAGGAGAGTTATTAAATGGAGAGTTAGAGGTATTGGGAAGATGGAGGGAATATTTTGAGGAATTGTTAAATGTTGATGAAGATAGGGAAGCTGTGATTTCGTGTATAGGGCAAGGAGGAATAACATCTTGTAGGAGTGAGGAAGAGCCAGTTGTGAGTGTGGGGGAAGTTCGTGAGGCAGTAGGTAAAATGAAAGGGGGTAAGGCAGCCGGGATTGATGGGATAAAGATAGAAATGTTAAAAGCAGGTGGGGATATAGTTTTGGAGTGGTTGGTGCAATTATTTAATAAATGTATGGAAGAGGGTAAGGTACCTAGGGATTGGCAGAGAGCATGCATAGTTCCTTTGTATAAAGGCAAAGGGGATAAAAGAGAGTGCAAAAATTATAGGGGGATAAGTCTGTTGAGTATACCTGGTAAAGTGTATGGTAGAGTTATTATTGAAAGAATTAAGAGTAAGACGGAGAATAGGATAGCAGATGAACAAGGAGGCTTTAGGAAAGGTAGGGGGTGTGTGGACCAGGTGTTTACAGTGAAACATATAAGTGAACAGTATTTAGATAAGGCTAAAGAGGTCTTTGTGGCATTTATGGATTTGGAAAAGGCGTATGACAGGGTGGATAGGGGGGCAATGTGGCAGATGTTGCAAGTGTATGGTGTAGGAGGTAGGTTACTGAAAGCAGTGAAGAGTTTTTACGAGGATAGTGAGGCTCAAGTTAGAGTATGTAGGAAAGAGGGAAATTATTTCCCAGTAAAAGTAGGCCTTAGACAAGGATGTGTGATGTCACCGTGGTTGTTTAATATATTTATAGATGGGGTTGTAAGAGAAGTAAATGCGAGGGTCTTGGCAAGAGGCGTGGAGTTAAAAGATAAAGAATCACACACAAAGTGGGAGTTGTCACAGCTGCTCTTTGCTGATGACACTGTGCTCTTGGGAGATTCTGAAGAGAAGTTGCAGAGATTGGTGGATGAATTTGGTAGGGTGTGCAAAAGAAGAAAATTAAAGGTGAATACAGGAAAGAGTAAGGTTATGAGGATAACAAAAAGATTAGGTGATGAAAGATTGAATATCAGATTGGAGGGAGAGAGTATGGAGGAGGTGAATGTATTCAGATATTTGGGAGTGGACGTGTCAGCGGATGGGTCTATGAAAGATGAGGTGAATCATAGAATTGATGAGGGAAAAGAGTGAGTGGTGCACTTAGGAGTCTGTGGAGACAAAGAACTTTGTCCTTGGAGGCAAAGAGGGGAATGTATGAGAGTATAGTTTTACCAACGCTCTTATATGGGTGTGAAGCATGGGTGATGAATGTTGCAGCGAGGAGAAGGCTGGAGGCAGTGGAGATGTCATGTCTGAGGGCAATGTGTGGTGTGAATATAATGCAGAGAATTCGTAGTTTGGAAGTTAGGAGGAGGTGCGGGATTACCAAAACTGTTGTCCAGAGGGCTGAGGAAGGGTTGTTGAGGTGGTTCGGACATGTAGAGAGAATGGAGCGAAACAGAATGACTTCAAGAGTGTATCAGTCTGTAGTGGAAGGAAGGCGGGGTAGGGGTCGGCCTAGGAAAGGTTGGAGGGAGGGGGTAAAGGAGGTTTTGTGTGCGAGGGGCTTGGACTTCCAGCAGGCATGCGTGAGCGTGTTTGATAGGAGTGAATGGAGACAAATGGTTTTTAATACTTGACGTGCTGTTGGAGTGTGAGCAAAGTAACATTTATGAAGGGGTTCAGGGAAACCGGCAGGCCGGACTTGAGTCCTGGAGATGGGAAGTACAGTGCCTGCACTCTGAAGGAGGGGTGTTAATGTTGCAGTTTAAAAACTGTAGTGTAAAGCACCCTTCTGGCAAGACAGTGATGGAGTGAATGATGGTGAAAGTTTTTCTTTTTCGGGCCACCCTGCCTTGGTGGGAATCGGCCAGTGTGATAATAATGTATACACAGTGTATAGTGTATACTACAGTGGCTCCCTAGTATACACAGTGTATAGTGTATACTACAGTGGCTCCCTAGTATACATAGTGTATAGTGTATACTACAGTGGCTCCCTAGTATACATAGTGTATAGTGTATACTACAGTGGCTCCCTAGTATACACAGTGGATAGTGTATACACAGTGTATAGTGTATACTACAGTGGCTCCCTAGTATACACAGTGTATAGTGTATACTACAGTGGCTCCCTAGTATACACAGTGTATAGTGTATACTATAGTGGCTCCCTAGTATACACAGTGTATAGTGTATACTACAGTGGCTCCCTAGTATACACAGTGTATAGTGTATACTACAGTGGCTCCCTAGTATACATAGTGTATAGTGTATACTACAGTGGCTCCCTAGTATACACAGTGTATAGTGTATACTACAGTGGCTCCCTAGTATACACAGTGTATAGTGTATACTATAGTGGCTCCCTAGTATACACAGTGTATAGTGTATACTATAGTGGCTCCCTAGTATACACAGTGTATAGTGTATACTATAGTGGCTCCCTAGTATACACAGTGTATAGTGTATACTGCAGTGGCTCCCTAGTATACACAGTGTATAGTGTATACTACAGTGGCTCCCTAGTATACATAGTGTATAGTGTATACTACAGTGGCTCCCTAGTATACATAGTGTATAGTGTATACTACAGTGGCTCCCTAGTATATAGATGATAAAGGCTAAAGTGTCATTTGAAAACAGGTGAATTTGTAAATGAAGTGATAAGCCTATAGAGGCAGGTGCCAGAAGTCGCCAGAAACTTACCACAGTGGTCAGCTGTTTTAATAATCTTCCTGGCCTGCTAGTGTACTCACATATAATCTAGTGATACCAGTGAATAGCAGAATACAGTGTTGTAGTAGCAACTAACCAGTATTATAATGGTACTTAGTGGAGTGGAGTGACTTTCATTAGTTTCTTTTTTCTTGAAATACCAGACGTATACTGTGAATTTCATATAACCTGTAGTTACCAGCGGTCGCAATATACACAACGAGAAGCAATTATTACTACAGAAAAAGCGTCCTTCCTCCAAAATTTCCACCAGTCAACTATAGTGATAATATAGCATTTATTGTGGTGGAGACGAAAAAAAACTAGAAAAGCTAGATACAGCGATTGAAAAACAAGGGTTGAGGCTCGCTGCCAGAAATCACCGGTTCTTCAACAGGCAAGTTTCACATATTACTCATAATGTAGGAGCTACCAGCAATCACCGGTTCTTCAACACGCAAGTTATACTTTTGTATCAATCAAATCACATATTACTCGGGTAGATAATTTCAAGTAGATCCTTCATGTGTTAGCCCAAATCACCGACCAGTATGTTTTAAATAAGTGACCCACTGATCAGATCAGATCGACTGGTCCGAACCCTCGACTGGTCCGAACCCTTGATGGTCCGAACCCTTGACTGGTTACAAACGGATTCGTTGGACAATAAAGCAGACTGTAAACGGATGGGGTTGTAGGCGCCCTTATCAAACACAAACAATAAATATAAATCAGGAACGTACACGGTAAGCTGTCCAATATACAAGTACAGTTAGAAATAGAAATACAAATAGCTAGAGCTTCATTTAAGGAGGTTATTAATAGAGTATTCAAGAGGTTGCTAGTAGAATTACAGTAAATCAACCATTCAAATCATTATGAAGCTCTGTGTAGTCTGCAGTCAATCAAACAAACGGGCTTCCACATGGATAAATTGTCATTTTTGTGGAAATTGGTGTCACGCCCCTTGTGCAGATATCCAAGAACTAGCTACAAGCAGTATTAAAACAGGGAAGTGTTTTTGGGTATGCCCAAATGAGATAAATCTGTGGACTAAAATCACAAGGGTATTAAAAGAGGATAACATCAAAGCTGCTTTCATAGACAACCTGGAAGCTTTCTACAACAGATGGGAACATAAAAAGTCTGGGCTGAATGGTACTGCCCTTGATACTGGCCATGTAGTCAGAAACTGTAAGGCTGGAGGTGATGTCCTGGTAGTCAGTAAATGTGGGGCTGATAGTGCTGTCCTGGGAGACAGTAATGGTGAAGCTGGAGGTGCTGTCCTGGGAGACAGTAATGGTGAAGCTGGAGGTGCTGTCCTGGGAGACAGTAATGGTGAAGCTGGAGGTGCTGTCCTGGGTGACAGTAATGGTGAAGCTGGAGATTTTGTCCAGGTAGTCGGGAATTATACGCAGGAAGGAATACATATAAATGACCTCATAGGGGACAGGAGCCGTAGTGGGGAAACAAGTGTAGTCAAAGATAAGATAAAACCAATATTGCAAACTAGAAATACCGCAGGAAATAGCAAACAAGAGGACTCCACTAGCAATAGTGAGGATATATTACCAAAAACAACTGGTGGGAGCTCCATTGTTGGTGCTAGGGAGGATAGGAATAAGACAGGGAAACATGCACCAACAGGGAATACAGTCACAGAAACCCAAGGCAAACGGAAACCAAGCCTGTGCACATACTATGCACTTGGTATCTGCAGACATGGGAAATCTGGAGAAACAGACGGGACGTGCAACGATGACCACCCTAGAAAATGCCGTGCCCATATGACAACAGGAAAATGCAAACTCCCTTCCTGTAAGCTTTTTCACCATGAAATGTGTACCTCTTCAGTACAGGAAAGACTGTGCTATAACTTAAATTGCCAGGCACACCATCTAAAGGGGACAAAAAGATACAAAACATCCAGGCCATGGGAAAACCTGGGTAGCCACAGCCACTCAAGAGGGAGATGTTTTTTAGTGCCAGGAAGGAAAAAAAACTGGCAGGAAATGGCAGAAATCGTACACCAAATCCAGTCATTCCTGGAGTGGAACCACAGTCGATGGCCTCCACTCCAAACCAACAGATACAGATACTAATGCCGGAAAAAAAATCCCCCCCCCCAGTACCAACAATACCACCAGTCCGATGACATTCTTCTTTGCAAATATACAGGGTCTAAAGCCAGCAACAAACAACAAAATACCTTTCATCCGTGGACTGCTTGCAGAGGCAAAGGCAATGTTCGCGGCTTTCACTGAGACCCACATAAAGGATCACTTGGACAACGAAATATGGATCCCAGGTTACAACCTATACAGATGTGACAGAGTGAACAGGCAAAAAGGGGGGGGAGGTGGGTTGGCCTGTACATTGCAGAGTCACTTGTTTGCACAGAACTGCTTAATGCCTCAAATGATGTAGTGGAAGTTTTAGCAGTAAAGGTCGAGAACCAAAACCTAGTCACTGTGGTAGTCTACAAGCCTCCGGATGCAACATCCCAGCAATTCCAGGAACAGCTGTTAAAAATTGACCACTGTCTGGAAAATCTTCCAGCTCCTGCACCCAACATCTTGCTCCTGGGGGATTTCAACTTAAGGCACCTAAAATGGAGGAATATAGCAAATAATATTGTTGCAGTAATAACACCAGGAGGCAGCTCTGATGAAAACTCACACTCACACGAGCTTTTAAATCTCTGCACAAAATTCAATTTAAACCAGCAAATAATAGAGCCTACTAGACTGGAGAATACACTAGACCTCATCTTCACTAACAATGATGATCTGATAAGAAATGTCACCATATCAAAAACAATATACTCAGATCACAACATAATTGAGGTTCAGACATGTATGCGTGGAGCCCCAGACCGACATAATGAGATTAGTCACGAGGGAGCATTCACCAAATTCAACTTCAATAACAAAAACATAAAGTGGGACCAAGTAAACCAAGTCCTAACCGATATAAGCTGGGAAGATATACTAAGCAACACAGACCCCAACTTATGCCTAGAACAGATTAACTTGGTGGCACTCGATGTATGCACAAGGCTTATTCCTCTAAGAAAAAGGAGGAGTAGATGTAAAATAGAAAGAGACAGGCGCTCCCTTTACAGGCGACGGAAAAGAATAACAGCGGCTAAAAGAGGTCAATATATCTGAAATGCGTAGGGAGACACTGGTCAGAGAAATAGCAAGCATCCAACTTAAGCTAAAGGAATCTTACAGGAGTCAGGAATCGCGGGAAGAACTAAAAGCCATAAATGAAATCGAAAGAAACCCAAAGTATTTCTTCTCCTATGCCAAATTAAAGTCGAGAACAACGTCCAGTATTGGGCCCCTACTTAAACAAGATGGGTCCTACACAGATGACAGCAAGGAAATGAGTGAGCTACTCAAGTCCCAATATGACTCAGTTTTTAGCAAGCCGCTAACCAGACTGAGAGTCGAAGATCAAAATGAATTATAATGATTTAAAATGATTATATACACCTGGAAAATCCTAGAGGGACTAGTACCGAACTTGCACACGAAAATCACTCACTACGAAAGCAAAAGACTTGGCAGACAATGCAACATCCCCCCAATGAAAAGCAGGGGTGTCATTAGCACGTTAAGAGACCATACAATAAGTGTCAGGGGCCCCGAGACTGTTCAACTGCCTCCCAGCATACATAAGGGGGATTACCAACAGACCCCTGGCAGTCTTCAAGCTGGCACTGGTAAGATAAGATAAGATTTCGTTCGGATTTTTAACCCCGGAGGGTTAGCCACCCAGGATAACCCAAGAAAGTCAGTGCGTCATCGAGGACTGTCTAACTTATTTCCATTGGGGTCCTTAATCTTGTCCCCCAGGATGCGACCCACACCAGTCGACTAACACCCAGGTACCTATTTGCTGCTAGGTGAACAGGACAATAGGTGTAAGGAAACGTGTCGGAATTTCCACCCGCCGGGAATCGAACCCGGGCCCTCCGTGTGTGAAGCGGGAGTTTTAGCCACCAGACCACCGGGCCACTTCACTGGACAAGCACCTAAAGTCGGTTCCTGACCAGCCGGGCTGTGGCTCGTATGTTGGTTTGCGTGCAGCCAGCAGCAACAGCCTGGTTGATCAGGCTCTGATCCACCAGGAGGCCTGGTCACAGACCGGGCCGCGGGGGCGTTGACCCCCGGAACTCTCTCCAGGTAAACTCCAGGTAATATATATGTCGTGCCGAATGTGTAAAACTGGTCAATTAGCAAGAACTCATTTAAAATTAAGTCCTTTCTAAAAAAAATTCATATACGTTTAAAGATATATTATTTTGACAACGAAATATGGATCCCAGGTTATAACCTATTCAGATGCGACAGACTAAACAGAATCGCTCATTTGCTCAGATCTACTGACCAGGTTCATGTAAACAGTTGCCAGCAGTCGCCAAATCCCGCCCACACAGGTCTGCTAGTGTACCTGACGTATAATCAGTGATACCAGGGAGTAAAACATTCCTGTTGAAATACAAAGACGTGCAAAATCTCGAGTAAATACGAAAAGTGTACAGTTTTGTAGAAATATGATAAACAGTGCATAGTTGTTAGTACTTATTGTGATGGAGTGACGCACAGTATGTGGTAAACATGTAGTTAGCAGCAGTCGCAATATATACAACGAAAATCATTATTCCTCCAGTAATCTCCATGTACTGAAGCCATCGGCGCCCAAACACGCAAGTTATCCTTTTTGTGTTAAACTGAACACATATTACCCTGTTTAATTTTTTTCCAGTAGTCCTTTTCATGAGTTGGTCCAAAATCACCCAGTGAGCCTAATCCGGATCTGCCCGGATTCATCCAACGACCGGATTCAAACGGATTCGTTGATAACAATGTATCATCTGACTGGTTTCACTAACTGACGGGGCTCTACGCGCCATATCAAACACTCTAACAATAACTACAACAAATAGTCACAATACAGACAGACAGATCTACTGTTAAGGTGCTTATTAGGAAAAAGATATACAGTGATCCACTAACTGGATTCTTCCAGTTTCGCTGGATTCGGGCGGATTCAAATGGTTTCGTTGGAAATAAGCCAAATCGGAAGAACTGTTACAAAAAAATAAATACATCGGGAATTATAAACTAGCCAACTAGGATTGTAAGATGACCACCATCATGAAGACCTGTGTAGTCTGCAGGAAGGGTAAGGGACGAAGACAGGCCTGGATTGCTTGCCATCTGTGTGGTCAGTGGTCCTATAGTATATGCAGGAATTTTAATCTATTGACCACATTTGACAAACTCAGAGAGATGTTTTTGGGTCTGCCCAAACAAGATACATCTGTATGAGGAAATGACATCTATATTAAAAGACAAGAACTTCAATAAAACATCCTTCTTGAAAGACATGTCAGCATGGTAGGGATGGGGCTGTCTTGAACAGTGCTTTTGAGGGTGCTAGTGCTGTCCTGGAGGACAGTGCTGAGGGTGCTAGTGCTGTCCTGGAGGACAGTGCTGAGGGTGCTAGTGTTGTCCTGGAGGACAGTGCTGAGGGTGCTAGTGTTGTCCTGGAGGACAGTGCTGAGGGTGCTAGTGTTGTCCTGGAGGACAGTGCTGAGGGTGCTAGTGTTGTCCTGGAGGACAGTGCTGAGGGTGCTAGTGTTGTCCTGGAGGACAGTGCTTTTGAGGGTGCTAGTGCTGTCCTGGAGGACAGTGCTGAGGGTGCTAGTGTTGTCCTGGAGGACAGTGCTTTTGAGGGTGCTAGTGCTGTCCTGGAGGACAGTGCTGAGGGTGCTAGTGTTGTCCTGGAGGACAGTGCTTTTGAGGGTGCTAGTGCTGTCCTGGAGGACAGTGCTGAGGGTGCTAGTGTTGTCCTGGAGGACAGTGCTTTTGAGGGTGCTAGTGCTGTCCTGGAGGACAGTGCTGAGGGTGCTAGTGTTGTCCTGGAGGACAGTGCTTTTGAGGGTGCTAGTGCTGTCCTGGAGGACAGTGCTGAGGGTGCTAGTGTTGTCCTGGAGGACAGTGCTGAGGGTGCTAGTGTTGTCCTGGAGGACAGTGCTGAGGGTGCTAGTGTTGTCCTGGAGGACAGTGCTGAGGGTGCTAGTGTTGTCCTGGAGGACAGTGCTGAGGGTGCTAGTGTTGTCCTGGAGGACAGTGCTGAGGGTGCTAGTGTTGTCCTGGAGGACAGTGCTGAGGGTGCTAGTGTTGTCCTGGAGGACAGTGCTGAGGGTGCTAGTGTTGTCCTGGAGGACAGTGCTGAGGGTGCTAGTGCTGTCCTGGAGGACAGTGCTGAGGGTGCTAGTGCTGTCCTGGAGGACAGTGCTGAGGGGGCTAGTGTTGTCCTGGAGGACAGTGCTGAGGGGGCTAGTGCTGTCCTGGAGGACAGTGCTGAGGGGGCTAGTGTTGTCCTGGAGGACAGTGCTGAGGGTGCTAGTGTTGTCCTGGAGGACAGTGCTGAGGGTGCTAGTGTTGTCCTGGAGGACAGTGCTGAGGGTGCTAGTGCTGTCCTGGAGGACAGTGCTGAGGGGGCTAGTGTTGTCCTGGAGGACAGTGCTGAGGGTGCTAGTGTTGTCCTGGAGGACAGTGCTGAGGGTGCTAGTGTTGTCCTGGAGGACAGTGCTGAGGGTGCTAGTGCTGTCCTGGAGGACAGTGCTGAGGGGGCTAGTGTTGTCCTGGAGGACAGTGCTGAGGGGGCTAGTGTTGTCCTGGAGGACAGTGCTGAGGGTGCTAGTGTTGTCCTGGAGGACAGTGCTGAGGGTGCTAGTGTTGTCCTGGAGGACAGTGCTGAGGGTGCTAGTGTTGTCCTGGAGGACAGTGCTGAGGGTGCTGAGGGTGGTAGTGCTGTCCTGGAGGACAGTGCTGAGGGGGCTAGTGTTGTCCTGGAGGACAGTGCTGAGGGTGCTAGTGTTGTCCTGGAGGACAGTGCTGAGGGTGCTAGTGTTGTCCTGGAGGACAGTGCTGAGGGTGCTAGTGTTGTCCTGGAGGACAGTGCTGAGGGTGCTAGTGTTGTCCTGGAGGACAGTGCTGAGGGTGCTAGTGTTGTCCTGGAGGACAGTGCTGAGGGTGCTAGTGTTGTCCTGGAGGACAGTGCTGAGGGTGCTAGTGCTGTCCTGGAGGACAGTGCTGAGGGTGCTAGTGTTGTCCTGGAGGACAGTGCTGAGGGTGCTAGTGTTGTCCTGGAGGACAGTGCTGAGGGTGCTAGTGTTGTCCTGGAGGACAGTGCTGAGGGTGCTAGTGTTGTCCTGGAGGACAGTGCTGAGGGTGCTAGTGTAGTCCTGAGGGTGCTAGTGCTGTCCTGGAGGACAGTGCTGAGGGTGCTAGTGTTGTCCTGGAGGACAGTGCTGAGGGTGCTAGAGGGTGCTAGTGTTGTCCTGGAGGAAAGTGCTGAGGGTGCTAGTGCTGTCCTGGAGGACACTGAGTGCTGAGTCTGAGGGTGCTAGTGTTGTCCTGGAGGACAGTGCTGAGGGTGCTAGTGCTGTCCTGGAAGACAGTGCTGAGGGTGCTAGTGTTGTCCTGGAGGAAAGTGCTCCAGAGGGTCCTAGTGAAGTATTAGAAGATAGAGCTCGTGAGAGTACTAGTGGTGTCCTGGAGGACACTGAAGACAACCTTATTCAGTCCACAGAGGTTCAAAATAGAGATACTTCTGGAGATGGATCAAAATGGGATGAGGCCTCAGGTAATAGTGTCGACACACTACCAGCAAAACCTGGTGGAAGCACTGATGTCCATACAGGGGTAAAAGATATTGAGGAAACAGGAAAAGTAAATGCTCCAGCAGTGAATGCAGCTACAATAAATCCTAGCAAACAGAAGTACAATCTATGTAAATACTATGCCTTGGGTATCTGCACGCACGGTATATCTGGTAAAACAGGTGGGACATGCACCTCTGACCATCCAAAAAAATGCCACACACACATGACAACAGGAAAGTGCAACTTCCATTCTTGTAACTTATTTCACCCAGAAATGTGTTACCATGAAAGAAAATGCTACAATGAATACTGCCAGACACATCACTTAAAGGGGACTAGAAGACACAGACCAGCCAGACTATGGGAAACAATAGAGAGGAACCACAACCTCTCCAGGGACAGAGGTTTTTTAGGGCTAGAAAGGAAAAAAGACTGGCAAGAAATGACAATAGTCCTACACCACCTGAAAATACTTCTGGAGCAGAGGCACGGACATTGGCCTCTACCCCAGAACAACAGATATTAGAGCCAGTAAAGCTAAATTCCACCAATATGACATTTGTCTTTGCAAACATACAGGGTCTAAAGCTGTCAAAAAACAACAAAATTCCTCACATCAAGGGACTGCTCACGAGTCATATGCAATGTTTGCAGCATTCACAGAGACCACATAAAGGACATTATGACAACGAAATATGGATCCCAGGTTAAACCTGTTCCGATGCGACAGACTAAACAGGCAACAAGGGGGGGCGGAGGGGTTGGCCTATAAAGTTGCTCATTTCCTTACATCTCAAAATGGGAAGTTTTGGCTGCTCGTGGAAATTCGGCATCAAATGCCATTATGTTTGCCTAATTACAGTGGTTAGGTTTCACTTAATAAAATTAAGAGACTTACCACATTGAACAGGCAAAAATCATTTTGACAACGAAATTGGATCCCAGGTTATAACCTATTCAGATGCGAGACTAAACAGGCAACAATTTCAAAACCTCTTCAAGGGAGGCTCCTTGGCGTGGTGAAGAGGCTCTTGGTCTGAGGAATTAGCCCTGTCGGTCTTCTTCCTCAGACCGAACCTAATTACCCCCCATTCTCCCCTCCCCTATCCCATCCTCCCCATCCTCCCCTTTTTCCATTCCTCCTCCTCCTCCTCACCCCTCCCTTTTGCCCTTCCTCTTTTTGGCCTTTGGGATTTCTCCCACAGGCGCGCTAGTTCCTAGGTAGGGGAAAGGACACCGGGGTCCATCCCATTCCGTTGAGGTTCTTGGCGGTGGCGTAGTTTGCCGTGGAATCTGGATTGCCTGGGGATGTCCCGATCCCTCTCCGGTATCCCGGAGTAGCTTTGGGTGTCTTTCGGGCGACGGGTGTATCTCTGGAAGCCACCTTTCGGATTCCGGGGGTGGTGGCCGAAGGAGGTATGCTTTGTGGCGGATATCCGGCCGCCCTCTCTTTTGTCCACCGAGGTAGCTCGGCAGATGTGAGGTTGCTATCCTGGATTGCTGGTTTACTGGCATGAAGGGTAGGGTATGGCACGGGTTCCATGCTGCATCTGCGCTACTAACGGTGCTGAGGTCCTCTTGGGCGCGGAGGGAGATTTCCGGCCCTTTCATTCCTCCTGGGAACTATTCCTCCCCGCTCCCCCCTTTTTTTATTCTTTTTTTTATTTTTATTTTCTTTTCTTCTTTCTTTTTTTTTCTTAAAAACAAAAAGCAAAGGAGTAACCTAACCATGGCAGCCCTAGTCCATGAACCCACTACCCCCGGGCCCCTTCTTGATACCGCACCCCATTCTGACCCTGCCTTGTGTTTAGACCACTCTTCGGACACTCCTGATGCCCCTGTACCTCTTGCTGGTGCTGTTTCCTCACCCGCTTCAGGTACCGGGGCTTCGACTGACTCCTTCGATTTGTCTGAACTCCGCTCTCCTTTGACTATGCTTCCGGCTTCTCCCTCTACGGTACGGCAATTTTCGAATCGCCCGCCCATTTCACGCCGGACCAACTCCGGTCCTACTCCTAAACGCCAACGTCAATCTCCTGATGATGCTCCTTCGTTACCTTCCCATTCTACTCGGAAAAGACCGACACGTCAAGCACTCCCTCTCCACGCTCAGTTTCGGACCACACAATGGACTAAATTCTTTACTTTAAGACCGACTTCTTCTTCTGCCTACCTTTCTGACCATAGTATTGGCAAAGCGCTCCTGCGTCATGTTGGTAGAGATATTTCATTTCATGCTCTCAAGAGCGGTACGCGCATCGTCACTGTCCAGAATGCTACCCAAGCTCATGATCTTTCTCTCCTTTCGAATATCGATACTACTCCTATCACTATTGAAAAACATCTTTCTCTCAATTCTTGTAGTGGTACTGTCATTCTGCCCCATACCATAGTCCAACAGAATTTCCAGTCATGTGGCAATGACATTTTTGAACAGCTGGAACTCCAGGATCTCCCAATCCTCAAAGTAGACACTTATGTCCTTCCTGCCCGGGGGCGGAGACGTTACCCTTGCAATGTGGCTCGTTTAACTTTTGACAGCCGAGAACTCCCGTCCTCTGTATATGTCGCGGGACATCGGTTACAAGTTCGAAAGGTGATACCTACACCGCAACAATGTAGAAATTGCTGGCGTTTTGGTCACCCAGCGAAATATTGCAGATCTATGGCCGAATGCCCAGTCTGTGGTGCCGACGACCATTCTAATACATCTTGCAGTCAACCTCCATCTTGCCTTAATTGTAATGAAGCTCACCCTTCGTACTCCCGCCGTTGCCAGGTCTACTTAAATGAACGTGAAATCCGTTGCCTCAAAGAGGCAGAAGGTCTCCCTTATGCTATGGCAGTTACTCATCTCCGCCTCCAAGGGAGACTACCCCGTGTTTCTTATTCTCGTGTTTCCAAACATCCCCCCACTTCTGGGGTCCCATCTTCTGCAGCCTCCTCTGTTGTTACCCCTCCCATAGCCACTACGGCATCTAATCCTTTTGCTGTCCTTGGCTCTGACGTCCCGACTACAACTCAGTCTGTTCTCACATCTTCGCGTCCTTCCTCACAAGCCCCAGTATCGACAAGACCTCGTACGACACCTAATACCAATCGCCCCTCTACTCAGAAGTCCAAAAAATCCACATTGCTCAAATCTTCTTTGCCCCTTCCTTCCCTTCTTCCACCTCCACACTTTACCTTTCCAGTCTCTGTACCTAGTTCTTCCCCTCTCTCTGGCTCTATTACAAGTGTGGAGATTCACCCTCCTCCTCGTACTATGCCTTCCACCCCCGTCCCCTCCCAAGTTTCTCCCTCTTCTGCCACCTCCCAGGTTTCTGCCTCTTCTGTCCCCCCCCACACTTCATCTCCAGTCCCTTACACTCTTCCCTCCCCCTCTACTTTGGTACAGTCCATTA
Source organism: Cherax quadricarinatus (assembly GCF_038502225.1). Lineage (NCBI taxonomy): Eukaryota > Metazoa > Arthropoda > Malacostraca > Decapoda > Parastacidae > Cherax > Cherax quadricarinatus. The sequence goes on from NW_027196871.1 coordinate 48,440, forward strand.
CTGTCCCAATCTTTACTCACCCTCCTCCTTCTATCTCCAATATGGTCTCCCATACATCTTTGAATTCAGAAACACTTGAAGCCATTTCAGAATATATTGCAGAGACTAAACCTTCAATGGACACTGATTCACTTCCTGTTCCTTCTCTTCCCTCTCCTCCATCTTCACAACCCCATTCTTCGCAACGCTCCGTTCCTTCGCTACTTGAACGTCTTCCAATGCCACCACACGTTGACTTTTCTAACCCCTCTAGTCCGTAGGTGCCTTTACCTACAGATTCCTGATATTTTCTTCATCGCCAATCATGGCCTATTTACAGTGGAATATCCGCGGCCTCAGGGGTAATCGGGGTGAGCTTCAGATGTTGCTTTCCAGGTTTTCCCCTGTTGGTGCTTGCTTACAAGAACCAAAATTACACTCGGCTGTTTTCCAACCTATCTCAGGCTATAATTTATTGTATTCTTCGGATCCTTTCTCAGATGGGACCTTTAATGAAAGTGCCCTTCTTCTACGCAATGATATTCCGTACTGTCAACTATTTGTCCATACCTCGCTGCATTACACTGCAGCCCGTATCCACTTGAATAAGTGGTTTACAATATGTTCTTTATATCTCTCTCCTTCTCGAGCATTTTCTATCCCAGACTTTGCCTTTCTTGTTTCATCCTTACCACCACCACTTCTGTTACTTGGTGATTTTAATGCCCACCATTTCCTCTGGGGGGGGGGGGTCTCATTGTGACTCACGTGGCATCCAGTTGGAGGCTTTTCTCGCCTCTCACCCCCTCCATGTTTTAAATACGGGTACTCCCACCCATTTTGATCCTCGTACTCATACTCTCTCTTGCATCGATCTATCAGTCTGCTCTTCCTCCACTGCACTAGACTTCACCTGGTCTGTTCTACCGGACTTACATGACAGCGATCATTTTCCGATCATTCTTACTTCTCCTTCCTATTCACCACCTTTCCGTAGCCCTCGCTGGCAATTTGATCGGGCAAATTGGGATCTTTACTCACACCTCACTGCTTTTAGTGAGGTTCCTTCTTCATCCTCCATTGATGAGCTCCTACACATCTTCTCGACGTCAGTTTATACCGCAGCTTCTCATTCTATACCCCAAACCTCAGGCAGGCATTCTCAGAAGTGCGTGCCTTGGTGGTCTCCTGCTTGTGCTCGTGCAGTACGTTTGAAACGTGCTGCATGGGGCAGGTACCGGTACAATAGAACCGCTGAGAGACTTCTTGATTTTAAGCAGAAGCGTGCGATCGCTCGCCGTGTCATCCGTGAAGCTAAACGCACTTGTTGGCGAGACTATGTTTCCACCATCACCTCTGCTTCTTCTATGAGTGCAGTCTGGAAAAAAGTGAGGAAATTGAGTGGTAAATACTCTCCTGACCCGGCTCCTGTTCTACGGGTCGCTGGTGTTGATGTAGCAAACCCTCTCGACGTTGCCATTGAACTTGGCACACATCTGGTCCGTATTTCCCGAGGGCTCCATCTATGCCCCTCGTTTCTTTCCTCAAAGTCTGCCAGAGAGTTAGTACCCTTGGACTTTTCTTCTCTCAGAGAAGAACAGTATAATGTGCCTTTTACACTTCAAGAACTGGAGGCAACGCTCTCAGCTTGCCGATCATCGGCAGCTGGGCCTGACGACATTCATATTCGTATGTTACAACATTTACATCGGTCAGCCCTTGTAGTCCTCTTACACCTCTTCAATCTTATTTGGGCACAAGGAGTTCTTCCCCAGCTGTGGAAATCTGCCATTGTTCTCCCTTTCCGCAAACCGGGTACTACAGGACATGATGCCTCCCACTATCGCCCCATCGCTCTTACTAGTGCAGTTTGCAAAGTGATGGAACGTCTCGTAAATCGACGTTTAATGTGGTATTTAGAGACACACAACAGTCTCTCCGCTAGTCAATATGGCTTTCGTAAGGGTCGTTCTACCATAGACCCCTTACTACGCTTGGATACGTATGTTCGTAATGCCTTTGCGAATAATCACTCAGTTATTGCCATATTTTTTGACCTTGAGAAGGCATATGACACAACTTGGAGGTATAATATTTTGGCCCAGGCCCATTCCTTAGGCCTCCGAGGCAATCTACCATCCTTCCTTAAGAACTTTTTAACTGACAGACATTTCCGTGTTCGAGTCAATAATGTTCTTTCCCCGGACTTCGTCCAAGCTGAAGGTGTCCCTCAGGGATGTGTTCTAAGCACAACACTTTTTCTCCTTGCTATAAATGATTTGGCCTCTGTTCTTCCACCCAATATTTGGTCATCACTCTATGTTGATGACTTCGCTATTGCTTGTGCAGGCGCTGACTGTCATCTTATTGCAGTTTCTCTCCAGCATGCGGTCGACCGTGTTTCCACTTGGGCCACCACGCATGGGTTTAAATTTTCAAGTACCAAAACTCACCAAATTACTTTCACTAGACGCTCTGTTATCTCCGATCATCCTTTGTATCTCTATGGCTCCCGTATCCCCGAACGTGATACAGTCAGGTTTCTAGGCCTTCTCTTTGACCGTCGGTTATCCTGGAAACCTCACATTACCTCTCTGAAGGCAACTTGTCACAGCCGGCTAAACCTTCTTAAAACCCTTGCTCATCTTTCCTGGGGAGCTGATCGTCGAACTCTGCTTCGCCTACATTCAGCCCTCGTTTTATCGAAACTCGATTATGGTGACCAGATTTATTCCGCGGCCTCTCCTGCTACTCTCTCTAGCCTTAACTCTATCCATCACCAAGGATTACGTTTGTGCCTTGGTGCTTTTCGCTCTTCCCCTGTTGAGAGCCTCTATACAGAAGCGAATGTTCCATCCTTGTCTGATCGCCGTGATGCCCATTGCCTTCGCTACTATGTACGCTCTCACGATCTACACAATCCTTCCATTTATAGAATGGTCACCGATATTAGTAGACATTCTTTATTCGTTCGCCGCCCCTGTTTGCTCCGTCCCTTTTCTCTTCGCCTACATTCACTCTTGTCTTCCCTTCAGTTACCACCTTTATATGTTCATGTAGCATCTCACTTTTCCCTACCCCCCTGGGAAGTTCCAGCTGTTCGGGTCTGTTCTTTCTCACTCCCTTGCTCGAAAGCTCAACTGCCTACGGTGGCTTCCCGCTCTCTTTTTCTTGATCACTTCCACTCCCATTCTCATGCCACCGCTGTGTACACAGATGGCTCTAAGTCTTCAGACGGCGTCGGATTCGCAGCAGTGTTTCCGGACAGCGTCGTGCGGGGGCATTTACTATCTTCAGCTAGCATTTTTACTGCTGAACTGTATGCCATTCTTGCAGCACTTATTCGTATCGCATCTATGCCTGTGTCATCATTTGTAGTAGTCTCAGACTCCCTTAGTGCTCTACAGGCTATACGAAAATTTGATACATCTCATCCCCTAGTTCTCCGTATCCAACTTTGGCTACGCCGTATCTCTACCAAACATAAAGATATTGTTTTTTGTTGGGTCCCTGGTCATGTCGACGTACAGGGCAATGAACAGGCAGACACTGCTGCGCGGTCAGCAGTACATGACCTACCAATTTCCTATCGAGGTGTTCCATTTCTGGACTATTTTGCTGCAATAGCTACCCACCTTCGCACCCGTTGGCAACAACGTTGGTCAACTCTGCTCGGTAACAAACTTCATTCTATTAAACCGAGCATAGGTTACTGGCCGTCTTCTTGTCATCAGTGCCGAGGTTGGGAGACCACTCTCTCCCGCCTTCGCATTGGCCACACTCGTCTTACTCATGGGTATCTCATGGAGAGGCACCCTGTTCCTCTCTGTGAGCAGTGTCAAGTTCCAGTATCGATTAGCCACATTCTGTTAGACTGCCCTCTCTATCAACGAGCACGCAGAATTTACCTCCAACGTCGTCTTCGTTCTACTACTCTCTCTTTACCTTCCCTTCTTGCTGATGGACCCTCCTTTAATCCTGACTCTCTCATTGACTTCTTGACAACGACTGATTTACTCCACAAACTCTGATGATACTTTTCGCACTCCCCTCAGCCCTTTCTAGTTCAGTCTCTTGCTGCCCTTTACCCTTTCACCATCCACTGCCCCGCTGTTATCCGTAACCTATTACTCATCCATCTCCCTTTTGCCACCTGATGCCCTCGCTTCCTTCCTGCCCTGCAGCGCTGTATAGTCCTTGTGGCTTAGCGCTTCTTTTTGATTATAATAATAATTTGGCGGTAAAGATCGAAAACCAAAACCTTGTCATTGCGGTAGTATGCAAGCCTCCAAATGCAACTTCCCAGCAAATTCCAGGAGCAGCTTGAGAAAACTGACCACTGTCTGGAAAATCTCCCAACTCCTACTACTAGGAGATTTCAACCTGAGACACCTAAAATGGAGGAGTATAGCAAACTATGTTTTAGCAGAGATCACCCCGGGAGGCAGCTCAGATGAAAATTCACACACGCACGAACTATTAAATCTCTGCAACACATTCACCTTAAACCAGCAAATAGTAGAGCCTACAGGACTAGAAAATACACTGGACCTCATCTTCACTAACAATCCCCTCAAGGAAGGTTCCTTGATGTTGGTGAGGGGCTCTTGATTTAGGGAATTGGATCTGTGCTCCAGTTCCCCGAATTAAGCCTGAATGCCTTCCACATCCCCCCCCAGGCGCTGTATAATCCTCCGGGTTTAGCGCTTCCCCCTTGATTATAATAATAATAATTCACTAACAATGATGATCTGATACAGACAGAACACAGGACGAAAGGAAGACGATGAAAGAGAGAGTTCAAAAACGAAAGGAGAAATGGGAGGAAATGAAAAAGGAGAGCAGAATAACCCAGGATCAAATGGAAGGACAAGCACACCCCCCAGAAACACCTGCAGAAGGACTCCAGCCACGACATCCCCAAGGCAACTGAACAATCCAAACCAACCATCACACACCGATCCCTCTGTTTCCACCCCCCGCACCACAGTTACAGTATTAGAACAGAAGTTGAAGGTTTGGTACACAAATGCAGATGGATTAATGAATAAACATCAGGAATGGCAAGAAAGAATCAATGAGAAGTCCCCAGACATCATAGCAGTTACAGAAACAAAACTCACGGAGACAATAACAGATGCAATCTTCCCACCAGGATACCAGATCATGAGGAAAGATAGAAGGGGCAGGGGGGGAGGTGGGGTTGCTCTGCTTGTTAAAAAACAGATGGAAATTCGAGAAAATGGAAGGCATAGATGAGACGGGAGAAAGAGACTACATAGCAGGTACACTTCAGTCTGGGGAACACAAAGTGGTCATTGCAGTGATGTATAATCCACCACAGAACTGCAGGAGGCCAAGAGAGGAATATGAAGAGAGCAACAGAGCAATGGTGGACACACTTGCTGAGGTGGCAAGAAGAGCTCATTCCAGCAGAGCAAAGTTGCTGGTTATGGGGGATTTCAACCACAGGGAGATCGACTGGGAAAACCTGGAGCCACATGGGGGTCCCGAAACATGGAGAGCCAGGATGTTGGACGTGGTGCTGGAAAACCTCATGCACCAACATGTTAAGGACACTACCAGAGTGAGAGGGGAGGATGAACCAGCAAGATTGGACCTTGTGTTCACCCTGGGCAGCTCAGACATTGAGGACATCAAGTATGAGAGTCCCCTAGGAGCTAGCGACCACGTGGTTCTGTGCTTTGAATACATAGTAGAGCTGCAAGTGGAGAGAATAACAGGAGTTGAATGGGAAAAGCCTGACTATAAAAGAGGGGACTACATAGGGTTGAAGAACTTCCTGCGGGAGGTCCAGTGGGACAGAGAACTGGCAGGAAAGCCAGTAAATGAAATGATGGAATATGTAACAACAAAATGCAAGGAGGCAGTGGAAAAGTTTATTCCCAAGGGCAACAGTAACAACGGGAAGACCAGAACGAGCCCCTGGTTTACCCGACGGTGTAAGGAGGCAAAAACAAAGTGCAATAGAGAATGGAAAAAGTACAGAAGGCAGAGAACACACGAAAATAGGGAGATCAGTCGCAGAGCCAGGAATGAGTATGCACAGGTAAGGAGGGAGGCCCAGCGACAGTATGAAAATGACATAGCATCGAGAATCAAGACTGACCCGAAACTGTTGTATAGCCACATCAGGAGGAAGACAACAGTCAAAGACCAGGTGATCAGATTAAGGACAGAAGGTGGAGAACTCACAAGAAATGATCAGGAGGTATGTGAGGAGCTGAACAGGAGATTTAAGGAAGTTTTTACAGTAGAGACAGGAAGGGCTGTGGGAAGACAGCACAGAAGGGAACATCAAGAGGGAATATACCAACAAGTGTTGGATGACATACGAACAACTGAGGAGGAGGTGAAGAAGCTCTTAAGTGACCTTGACACCTCAAAGGCGATGGGACCGGACATCTCCCCATGGGTCCTTAGAGAAGGAGCAGAGATGCTGTGCGTGCCTCTAACCACAATCTTCAACACATCCCTTGAAACTGGGCAACTACCTGAGAAATGGAAGACAGCTAATGTAGTCCCCATATTTAAGAAAGGAAACAGAAACGAGGCACTAAACTACAGACCTGTGTCTCTGACATGTATTGTGTGCAAAGTCATGGAGAAGATTATCAGGAGGAGAGTGGTCGAACACCTGGAAAGGAACAAGATTATAAATGAAAACCAGCATGGGTTCATGGAAGGCAAATCCTGTATCACAAACCTCCTGGAGTTTTATGACAAGGTAACAGAAGTAAGACACGAGAGAGAGGGGTGGGTAGATTGCGTTTTCCTAGACTGCAGGAAGGCCTTTGACACAGTTCCCCACAAGAGATTAGTGCAGAAGCTGGAGGATCAGGCGCATGTAAAAGGGAGGGCACTGCAATGGATAAGGGAATACCTGACAGGGAGGCAGCAACGAGTCATGGTACGTGAAGAGGTATCACAGTGGGCGCCTGTTACGAGCGGGGTCCCACAGGGGTCAGTTCTAGGACCAGTGCTATTTTTGATATATGTGAACGACATGATGGAAGGAATAGACTCTGAAGTGTCCCTGTTCGCAGATGACGTGAAGTTGATGAGAAGAATTAAATCGGACGAGGATGAGGCAGGACTGCAAAGAGACCTGGACAGGCTGGACATGTGGTCCAGTAACTGGCTTCTCGAATTCAATCCAGCCAAATGCAAAGTCATGAAGATTGGGGAGGGGCAAAGAAGACCGCAGACAGAGTATAGGCTAGGTGGACAAAGACTACAGACCTCACTCAGGGAGAAAGACCTTGGGGTGACCATAACACCGAGCACATCACCGGAGGCACACATCAACCAAATAACTGCTGCAGCATACGGGCGCCTGGCAAACCTGAGAATAGCGTTCCGATACCTTAATAAGGAATCGTTCAAGACACTGTACACTGTGTATGTTAGGCCCATACTGGAGTATGCAGCACCAGTCTGGAACCCACACCTGGTCAAGCACGTCAAGAAGTTAGAGAAAGTACAAAGGTTTGCAACAAGGCTAGTCCCAGAGCTCAAGGGAATGTCGTACGAGGAAAGGTTAAGGGAAATCGGACTGACGACACTGGAGGACAGAAGGGTCAGGGGAGACATGATAACGACATACAAGATACTGCGGGGAATAGACAAGGTGGACAGAGATAGGATGTTCCAGAGAGGGGACACAGGGACAAGGGGTCACAACTGGAAGCTGAAGACTCAGACGAGTCACAGGGACGTTAGGAAGTATTTCTTCAGTCATAGAGTTGTCAGCAAGTGGAATAGCCTAGCAAGTGAAGTAGTGGAGGCAGGAACCATACATAGTTTTAAGAAGAGGTATGACAAAGCTCAGGAAGCAGAGAGAGAGAGGACCCAGTAGCGATCAGTGAAGAGGCTGGGCCAGGAGCTGAGTCTCGACCCCTGCAACCACAATTAGGTGAATACAATTAGGTGAGTACACACACACACACAGGAGTTAGGACTCAATCCCTGCAACCTCATCTAGGTGTGTACACACAAACACACACGAACTATTATATCTCTGCACCAAATTCACCTTGAGCAATGATGATCTGATACGTAACATAACCATATCAAAGACAATACACTCAGATCACAACATAATAGAGGTACAGACATGTATGCACAGGGCTCCTGACCTGCAAAATGTGAGCAGTCATGAAGGTCTCTTCACGAAATTCAATTTCAATAACCAAAACATACAATGGGATCAAGTAAACCATGTCCTAAATGAAACAAGCTGAGAAGATATCCTAAACAACACGAATCAAAACATTTGCCATGAAAAAATGAATTCTGTGGTTTTGAAGATCTGCTCAAGACACATTCCATTAGGAAAAAAAAAGATGTAAACTAGAAAGAGAGAGATGCTCCCTATACAGACGACGGCGAAGAGTCACAGAGCTGCTGAGTGGGACCAATATATCAGAAATGCGAAGGGAGGCACTAGTCAGTGAAATTGCAAATATAGAACTTAGGCTGAAGGAATCTTACGGGAGACAAGAATCACAGGAAGAACTAAAAGTCATCAAGGAAATTGAAAAAAAAAATACTTCTTCTCTTATGCGAAATCTAAGGGAAAAAAAGCATCCAGTCTTGGGTCCCTGCTTAGGTGGGATGGGACATACACAGATGACAGCCAGGAAATAAGTGAGATACTAAAGTCCCAGTATGACTCAGTGTTCAGTGAACCGCTGCCCAGACTAAGGGTTGACATCCCAAATGAATTCTTTATGAATGAAGCCCAAAATTTGGACATCCCAAAAATCTCGGATATTATCCTAACTCCACAAGACTTTGAAGAGGCAATAAATGACATTCCCATGCACTCTGCCCCAGGCCCAGACTCGTGGAACTCTGTGTTCATCAAGAACTGCGAAAAGCCCCTATCGCATGCCTTCATCATTTTATGAAGAGGGAACATGGACAAAGAGGTCATCCCACACACATTAAAAACAACAGACATAGCCCCACTCCACAAAGGTGGCAGTAAAGCAACTGCAAAGAACTACAGACCGATAGCACTAACATCCCATATCATAAAAATCTTTGAGAGGGTTCTAAGAAGCAAGATCGCCAACCACCTACATACTCATCAATTACACAACCCAGGGCAACACGGGTTTAGAGCAGGTCGCTCCTGCCTGTCCCAGCTACTGGACCACCATGACAAGGTCCTGGATGCTGTAGAGGATAAACAAAATACAGATGTAGTATACACAGACTTTGCAAAAGCTTTAGACAAGTGTGACCATGGTGTAATAGCACACAAAATGCGTGACAAATGAATAACAGGAAAAGTTGGTAGATGGGTCTATAACTTCCTGACAAATAGAACACAGAGTAATAGTAAACCGAGTCAAGTCCCAGGCAGCCATGGTAAAAAGCTCTGTTCCACAAGGCACAGTACTCGCTTCCATTCTATTCCTCATCCTCATTTCTGACATAGAGATGTAAGTCATAGCTCCGTGTCTTTGCGGATGACACCCGGATTACCATGGCAGTGACCTCCATCAAAGACACTGCGAGACTCTAAGCGGACATCAACCAAATATTCGAATTGGCCACTCAAAACAATATGAAGCTCAACGAGAAGAGATTTCATCTACTCAGATATGGGAAACTTGAGGGAATTAAAAATGTATCAGGGTATATGACAAATTCTAACCATACAATAGAGCGGAAAAGTAATGTGAAGGACCTGGAAGTGATAATGTCAGAGGACCTCGCCTTCAAAGACCACAATGTATCCACCTCATCTGCTAGGAATATGGTAGGATGGATAATGAGAACCTTCGAAACTAGGGGCGCCAAGCCCATGATGATTCTCTTCAAATCGCTTGTGCTCTCTAGGCTGGAATAATACTGTACACTAACGGCCCCCTTCAAGGCTGGCGACAATGCAGACCTGGAGAGTGTACAAAGAACTTTCACGGCACATATAAGCACGATAAGGCACCTAAATTACTATGGTCACAATTGTAATGAGTTATAAATGCAAATATTAAGGGATCATACACTCACACGAGCGAGCGTGCACACACATACACACACACGAGGGCGCACGCACAGACACATGCGCACGAGCGTACAAATATATGCATACACACAAGCACAACAGTTGAAGTCCCTTGATTTGCATTTCTTGGAACACATGCGAGAGAGATACATGATAATCACACGAAAATCACTCTCTATGAAAGCAAAAGACTCGACAGGAGATGTAACATTCCCACAGTGAAAAGTAGGGGAGCCACGAGTACACTGAGAGACGACACATTAAGTGTCCGGGGCCCAAGATTGTTCATCTGCCTCCCAGCATACATAAGGGGAATTACCAGTAGACCCCTGGCTGTTTTCAAGAAGGAACTGGACAGGCACCTAAAGTCAGTACCTGACCAGCCGGGCTGTGGTTCGTATGTCAGTTTGTGTGTGGCCAGCAGCAATAGCCTGGTTGATCAGACCCAGACCCACCACGAGGCCTGTTCTCAGACCGAGCCGCAGGGGTGTTGACTCCCGGAACCCTCTCCCCGCATACTCCCGGTATCTTCCCGATGTCTCGAACTCTCTATTTAGTAACTCTCCTTTCCTATTTTTAACTACCATATCCAATCGTTCCCTAGGCTTCCTCAGCTTATTAATATCACTCCAAAACTTTTTCTTATTTTCAACAAAATTTATTGATAATATTTCACCCACTCTCTTTTTACATTGCTTCATCACTCTCTTAACCTCCTTTTCTCTATATATACTCCTCCCTCCTTGCATCACTACTACTTTGTAAAAATCTCTCATATGCTAACTTTTCCTCCCTTACCATTCTCTATACATTATCATTCCACCAATTGCTCTTCTTCCCTCCCGCATCCACTCTCCTGTAACCACAAGCTTCTGCTGAACACTAACACTACATTTTTAAACCTACCCTATACATCTACCCCATTGCCTATATTCTCACTAGCCCATCTATCCTCCAATAGTCGCCTATATCTTACTTTAACTGCCTCCTCCTTAAGTTTATAAACCTTCACCTCTCTCTTATTTGCTGCTTCTATTTTCCTTGTATCCCATCTACCTTTTATTCTCATTGTAGCTACAACTAAAAAAATGATCTGATATATCTGTGGCCCCTCTATAAACATGTACATCCTGAAGTCTACTCAACAATCTTTTATCTACCAATATGTAGTCCAACAAACTACGGTCATTACGCCCTACATCATATCTTGTACTTCTCAAATCATATCTTGTATACTTATCCTCTTCTTAAGAGAGGAACCACAACCTCTCCAGGGACAGAGGTTTTTTTAGGGCCAGAAGGGAAAAAAACTGGCAAGAAATGACAATAATCCTACACCACCTGAAAACACTTCTGTTGCAGAGGCACGGACATTGGCCTCTTCCCCAGAACAACAGATATTAGAGCCAGCAAATAAAACCCCTCTAAATTCCACCAATACGACATTTCTCTTTGCAAACATACAGGGTCTAAAGCCGTCAAAAAACAACAAAATTCCTTACATCAAGGGACTGCTCACGGAGTCAAATTCAATGTTTGCAGCATTCACAGAGACCCACATAAAGGATCATTATGACAACGAAATATGGATCCCAGGTTATAACCTATTCCGATACGACAGACTAAACAGGCAACAAGGGGGGGTTGGCCTGTATGTCACAGAGTCGCTCATTTGCACAGAACTACTAAACACCTCAAATGATGTAGTTAAAGCTTTGGCGGTAAAGATCGAAAACCAAAACCTTGTCATTGCGGTAGTATGCAAGCCTCCAAATGCAACTTCCCAGCAAATTCCAGGAGCAGCTTAAGAAAACTGACCACTGTCTGGAAAATCTCCCAACTCCTGCCCCAAACATCTTACTACTAGGAGATTTCATCCTGAGACACCTAAAATGGAGGAGTATAGCAAGCAGTGTTTTAGCAGAGATCACCCCGGGAGGCAGCTCAGATGAAAATTCACATACACACGAACTATTAAATCTCTGCAACACATTCACCTTAAACCAGCAAATAGTAGAGCCTACAGGACTAGAAAATACGCTGGACCTCATCTTCACTAACAATGATGATCTGATACGTAATATAACTGGATCAAAGACAATTCACTCAGATCACAACATAATAGAGGTACAGACATGTAAGCCCAGGGCTCCGGACCAGCAAAATGTGAGCAGTCATGAAGGTCTCTTCACGAAATTCAATTTCAATAACAAAAACATACAATGGGATCCAGTAAACCATGCCCTAAATGAAAGAAGCTGGGAAGATATCCTAAACAACACGGGCCCGAACATCTGCTTGTAAAAATTAATTCTGTGGCTCTTGAGATCTGCTTAAGACACATTCCATTAAGAAAAAGAAAGAGAAGATGTAAACTAGAAAGAGAGAAACGTTCTCTATACAGACGAAGGCGAAGAGTCACAGAGCAGCTGAGTGGGGTCAATATATCTGAAATACGAAGGGAAGCACTAGTCAATGAAATTGCAAATATCGAACTTAAGCTGAAGGAATCTTATAAACGACAAGAATCACAGGAAGAACTAAAAGCCATAAAGGAAACTTAAAAAAAAATACTTTTTCTCTTATGCCAAATCTAAGGGAAAAACAACATCCAGTACTGGGCCCCTACTTAAGCGGGATGGGACCTACACAGATGATAGCCCAAGAAATGAGTGATATACTAAAGTCAAAATATGACTCAGTGTTCAGCGATCCACTGCCCACTCTAAGGGTCAACAATCCAAATGAATTCTTTATGAACGAAACCCAAAATTTGGCCATCCCAAATTTCTGGGATATTATTATAACTCCACAAGATTTTGAAGAGGAAATTAATGACATGCCCATGCACTTTGCCCCTGGCCCAGACTTGTGGAACTCTGTGTTCATCAAGAACTGCAAGAAGTCCCTATAGCGTGCCTTCAGCATTTTATGGAGGGAGCATGGACACGAGTCATCCCACACGCACTAAAAACAACAGACATGACCCCACTCCACACAGGTTACAGTAAAGCAATTGCAAAGAACTACAGACCAATATTTCTTATAGAGGTATTCCATGTACGGACTATTTTGCTGTAATATCTTCCCACCTTCACACCCGTTGGCAACAACGTTGGTCTACTATGCTCGGCAACAAACTTCAGTCTATTAAACCGAGTATAGGTTACTGGCCGTCTTCTTATCACCAGTGTCGAGGTTGGGAGACTACTCTCTCCCGTCTTCGCATTGGCCATACTCGTCTTACTCATGGATATCTCATGGAGAGGCGTCTTGCTCCTCTCTGTGAGAATTGCCAAGCTCCATTATCAGCCACATTCTGTTGGACTGCCCACTTTATCAACGAGCACGCAGAATTTACCTCTGTCGTCGTCTTCGCCCCGCTGCTCTCTCTTTACCTTCCCTTCTCGCTGATGGACCCACCTTTCATCCGGACTCTCTCATTGACTTTTTGACAACGACTGACTTACTCCACAAATTTTGATACTTTCAGCCCTTTCTACTTGTATCTCTTGCTACCCTCTACCCCCGTACTATCCCCTGCCCCGCTGTTTTCTGTAACCTGCTGATCATCCCCCCTCCCTTCTGCCATCCAATTCCCTTGCTTCCTTCCCTACCCTGCAGCGCTGTATAGCCCTTGTGGCTTAGCGCTTCTTTTTGATTATAATAATAATAATAATACAGACCAATATCACTAACATCCCATATCATAAAAATCTTTGATAGGGTTATAAGAAGCAAGACAGCCAACCACCTAGATACCCATCAGTTACACAACCCAGGGTAACACGGGTTTAGCGCAGGTCGCTCCTGCCTGTCCCAGCTACTGGACCACTATTCAAATTCAAATTCAAATTCAAATTCAAATTCAAAGTTTATTCTCTATAAAGATTACAATGTTGAATTTACAGAATTTGGTTGTTGTGTGGTTTACATGTAGTTAAATAATGATTACAGAGTGTACCACTAGAACGCCTAGCATGGCTAGGCATTTCGGGCAGACTTAGTTTAATTCTTTATTTTAAAATATTACAAATTATGAGGTAAGTTGGTATTATGGCTAAGTGACTAAATACTAGTTTGTGAGTTTAGCAATGTGAATGCTTTTGTTTTGGCACAGTACATAGTTTCAGTGTTGGAGTATCATAGGATTCATTATTTTAAGATTGAGATTAATATTTCTGTTTATGGTCAAATGGGTGAGTGAGTGTAAGTGTGAACCACCAGGTGGTATTCGTGTAGTTAGTTGATGGGGTTTATCAGGGAGATAAGATGTTTTCTAATGGTAGTTTTGAAGGTGATGAATGTGTCTGCAGTTCTAGAGCTCTCAGGTAGGGTGTTCCAGATTTTAGGGCCTTTGACATACATTGAATTTTTGTAAAGGTTTAGTCGGACATGGGGAATGTCGTAGAGGTGTTTGTGTCTGGTGTTATGCCTGTGGGTTCTGTCACAACTATCAAGAAAGCGTTTTAGGTCAAGGTTGATATTGGAGTTTAAGGTCCTGTAGATGTAGATTGCACAGTAGTAAGTGTGGATGTACTGAACAGGGAGTAAGTTTAGATCTATGACAAGGTCCTGGATGCTGTAGAGGATAAACAAAATACAGATGTAGTATACACAGGCTTTGCAAAAGCTTTCGACAAGTGTGACTATGGTGTAATACCACACAAAATGCATGATAAAGGAATGACGGGAAAAGTTGGTAGATGGATCTACAACTTCCTGACAAATAGAACACAAAGAGAAATAGTAAACAGTAAAGTCCCAGACAGCCATGGTAAAAAGCTCTGTTCCACAAGGCACAGTACTCGCTCCCATTCTATTCCTAATCCTCATTTCTGACATAGACAGAGATGATTCTCTTCAAATCGTTTGTGATCTCTAAGCTGGAATACTGCTGTACACTAACGGCCCCCTTCAAGGCTGGCGACATTGCAGACCTGGAGAGTGTACAAATAACTTTCACGGTACACATAAGTGCGATAAGGCACCTAAACTACTGAGAACGGTTGAAGACCCTTGATCTGTATTCCGTCGAACGCAGGCGAGAGAGAGATGCATGATAATATACACTTGGAAGGTCCTGGAGGGATTGGTACCAAACCTGCACACGAAAATCACTCCATATGAAAGCAAAAGACTCGGCAGGAAATGCAACATTGCCCCGATGAAAAGCAGGGGTGCCACAAGTACACTGAGAGACAACACAATAAGTGTCCGGGGCCCAAGACTGTTCAGTTGCCTCCCAGCATACATTAGGGGGATTACCAATAGACCCCTGGCTGTCTTCAAGACGGCACTGGACAGGCACTTAAAGTCAGTACCTGACCAACCGGGCTGTGGTTCGTACGTCAGTTTGCGTGCGGCCAGCAGTAACAGCCTGGTTGATCAGACGCTGATCCACCATGAGGCCTGATCTCAGACCGGGCCGCGGGGGCGTTGACCCCCCCTCTCCAGGTAAACTCCAGGCACCTATAACAAACCCCTTTCTATAAAAAGTAAAGGGCCCCCATTATCATTTACACCTGGCACCCCAAAGTTACCTACCACACCCTCACTAAATGTTTCTCCCACTTAAGCATTTAGGTCCCCTACCACAATTACTCTCTCACTTGGCTCAAAAGTTCCTACACACTTGCTTAACATCTCCCAAAATCTCTCTCTCTCTCTCTCTCTCTCTCTCTCTCTCTCTCTCTCTCTCTCTCTCTCTCTCTCTCTCTCTCTCTCTCTCTCTCTCTCTCTCTCTCTCTCTCTTCTACATGTGCATACATTTATTGTGATGCACTTTTCGCATCCGACCCATATTTTAATCCACATAATCTTTGAATTTATACATTTATATTCCCTCTACTCCTATAGGCACCAGGAGGCCTGGTCACAGACCGGGCCGCGGGGGCGTTGACCCCCGGAACTCTCTCCAGGTAAACTCCAGGTAATAGTGTTTGGTAGTTAGTGTAGTTGGTATATGCATGCAGTGAATCACCATACATATGACGACCTTACCTGTGACAATGGTGACAATGACAGCCACCACTATACAGAAGAGTGTCCCCCACAGCGAGTTGAGGCAGTAGGAGAGGCCATACAGAGGATGGATCCTGCAACGCAAGTGACACAAGTTCAAGCACTAAACATATTCTTTTAATATGGTCATTCCCAACTATTTCCCCAAAACAACTAATATACAATCTTCATTTTCAACAATCTGCTAATTTCAGTGCTCCTTAACACATACACAACTTGTAGACTAAAAATAACATCACAAAACCCTTCAACACTGATGATTCTGACAGGTAGAGGGCAGAAGTGTTGTGATCGTAATAGTAACATTACAGAGAAATATTAAAACTAATAACTGCGCTTAAATCTTTCAAAAATAACTGTTTTCTATTTTAATTGTTCTTAATGTGCTAAAAGATGCAACTGCGGAAAGTTTAATTTACTATATTAATTTAGTAATCTAAAATAACGAGGTAACTAACTTAGCGGTTGGAGGAACAGCTGTTGAAGAAACATCTGTTGAAGAAACAGTTGTTGAAGAAATAGCTGTTGAAGAAACAGCAGCTGTAGAAAAAACGGTTGAAGGAAGAGCTGTGAAGTTAAGAGGCACAGACATCGTAGTGTTGATGCCTGGAGGACACCCGTCTCGGGACAATCTCAGGAACTTCGCCTTAGGTTCCATGAGCTGACCAGTGACGATGCAGATGTTGATAATGATTGATACAACAAAACCGGCTGAGGCTCCCTGAAAAAGGATTTATAATTGGTGCAAGTGACCTTTGTTGTTTCAGTATATGATGAGCCATAATGGTTAAGAACAGAAGCTCCAGAATTCATCACACATAGTAATACTGCCTAAGTTAATAAGTTATGACTTTTTCTCAAGACTTAAAGAGGGGAATGTACCAGTCAACTTGATATCTGTCCCATTTGTGATCTTTATATATCTAAAAAAAAAAAAATATATGAATGGACCTTCATGTTAAGTAAGCTGTTTGTAGTAATTATGGTCATGTGAAAAATATTGACAAAATAATTAATAATCATTATTCCATCGTATTTCACTAGAGATACAGTTATTCCTGTTATTTTTATTTAGAATAATTCATCTACTTAATGCTTTTCAATGTTAGATTATATTTACGTCCTAATCGGTTGATTAAAAAATTATTAGAATTTATGTTTAAGCTTACACTACACATTAATTGTATAGTAGTCATGTTCAGTGTTATTTAATTTTAGTTTTCCCTAAACGAAACAGATTCTCATTAAACTAGTGAGCACAAATATTATTTAAAGTCGAGTTTTCCCCTCAGGGAAGGTTCCTTGATGTTGGTGAGGGGCTCTTGATTTAGGGAATTGGATCTGTGTTCCAGTTCCCCGAATTAAGCCTGAATGCCTTCCACATCCTCCCCCCCAGGCGCTGTATAATCCTACGGGTTTAGCGCTTACCCTTGATTATAATAATAATAATAATAAAGTCGAGTTTTAAGACTGGGAGACGTGGCGTTACTTTCACAGAGGAAGCTGATCTGAGCCTAGTCGAGAACAATACCTCAGTAATATTGCTTCAAGTTGGTTGTTGGTTCCGGCTCTTTAACCTGGCACTTTCTCAACGACTGTGGACACTCCTCTCCAACGCTATTCTTCACCTGTCCCATCTTCCCAGCTCACCTCACACGGGGTTTAACCTAAACTTTCTTGTCTTGTGGCCGAGAGCTATCATGTGGATTTTTTTTTTCCTAAATTTCCGGAAATCGTAATGTATAATTTTGATTGATGTAAATGAGCATAAAAATGGTGTTGATTTGACTCTTGGAAAATCTGCGCCTGCACGGAGAGGAGACGAAGTTAGTTTAATATCTTAATTATGCACCCCATATCCATAATATTTTGCCATTTCTTGTACATTTCTTAGTGAGTTGTCTCTAAATTCATTAATTTTATCGCACTCCAGTACATAATGATGTAGGGTGTGACAATAGTTCACCTGGCAAAGTTTACATTTCGTTTGGTCTACATCTGGTGGTGGTGATTTAACCTGCCAAAGATACTTGTAACCCAGCCGGAGCTGGGCAGTAGTGACATCCAAGAGTCTGCTTATCTTGTTGGATGCACCTAGATATGTGGCTCCTCCTGCATGATGGAATAATGATAGATGGACTGACTTATGTCAATCTTCCTAAGTCTTAAGTCAATAAAGTTCTTTTCGTATAATTGTTCTTAAACTGCTAATTGACAATCCAAGATTGTAATCTACTCCCTCTTTGAAAGCATACATCTTAGCCAATTCACCAGTTCTATCATGCATCTGAAGACCAATGTGAGATGGAATCCACAGCATGTGCACTTTGACTCCACTGTCCACAATCTTACCATACCTGTGTCTGGCTTCCGACACGAGCATTCCACAATTTATACTTAATGAGTTGAGAGCATTTATGGACGACAGAGAAATGTACCTCTGTAATCTTTTGACTACCGCCCACACGATGGGTATGGGGGGGCATAATAAAGATATTAAACTAAGTAACTGTGGGCGGTAGTCAAAAGATTACAGAGGTACATAATGGGTCCAGGGACTGGGCCTCAAAGTTTTGATATCTGAACAAATTACAAAAATAACACTGGTCTGCATGATTTTTTTTTATTGACTATGGCATCTTTTTTGGTATATATATGGAAAATAGTGATTCATTGTGCTTTTTATTCATCTCTATCACAACAGGTTGTCAAGTTATACGGAAATGTTACTTTTATCTTTTCGTATAACACAAGTAAATGAGAAAGTGGTATATTATCAATTAAAATGTTTACCTTATATTGACTTCAATGTTAAATCTAATATATTTTTCTTTTTTTTCAGATTATTAATGTCTAGAGGCTGCAGAAATTCACCAGACATATTTTGTTATGTCTGCGGGCAATTCACACCTTCAGATTCCCGGAACAACATTACTTACTCCTTTATTGAAGCGCTGCTACTTTGCTAATTTTGACCATGGCAAATCATTTGCACTACACAAAGCTTGCAAGAGTTGCATCAGTAAGTTCCAAATGCGCTCCATTGAAAAACTGACGTATCCTTTGGAGTACCAATGGTACCAATGGTATGGCGGGAGCAGATGAACCATCATAATGACTACTACTTTTGTATGACTAAAGTAGCTGGATTCAACAAGAAGTTCTAAAGATCGCATAATATACCCAAATATTCCTTCAGCAATAAGGCCTGTTCCTCACTCTGAAGATATTCCTGCACCTGTGCCACCTGAGACATGGCAAATTTCATCAGTCTGATACCATTGATTCTAAGGAGATGGACGTAGACTATGAACCACCAACAAATGACGATCCCAAACCCTTCAACCAAGTTGAGCTCAATGACTTGGTGAGAGACCTTAACTTTCCAAAAGAAAGTGTACAGTTACTTGGCTCCTGGAGCAACATTTGCTTGGTACCGTCATCGTGAAGCGGAATTCACTCATTTCTTTGACAAAGAGGAATCTTTAGTTTTCTGTTCAAAATTTCTGGCCTTATTGAACACATGGGGATGTCATACAAAGCAGATGTGCTTTTTCATGATTGCTTGCCTAATTTTAATAAATTGACAATTGATTAAAAATTCACATTTTTTATCATTAATTTGTATTTTATTCAAAATCCTTACATGATAGAGCAAAATAGTTTAGATATTTACAATCAGCAGCCCAAGAATATGTAAGATGGCAACCATGAATAAAAATAGAAATTAAAAAAATTCCAAATGCAGACCAGTGAAATGAACTCTAGGTAGATCTGGTCACAGTCATGGCAATTTACAAAGGTAATGAACCATCTACACTCCTATACATGGTTACAATCATAAACAAATTAAAAGCAATGAACCACTGACACGTCCACACAAGGTCACACACCCACATCAGAGCGCATGCACACACACACACACTTAGTAATTTTCAAGGCATAATCAGCTCGAACCAGGATCCTGCAGGAGAAAGCACAACTGAGGGACAAACCAGAGTACCGGAGTACCGGAGAGTGTACCTCGATTGCGACAGAACACAAGAAGAAAGGACAATACTGAAAGAGAGGGTACAAAGACAGTACAAAGAGGGTACAAAATTAAGTCCTTGCTGAAATTTTCTTTTATACGTTTAAAGATATATTTTTTTCACTAATGTTAATGTAAAAATTTTTAATTTTGCACCAGAAGAATCTTAGAAAACTTACCTAACCTTATTATAACAAAAACAATTTATTTTAGCCTAACCCAACTAAATATATTTTAGATTTGTTTACAGTAATTTAATACTAAAAAAACACAGTGAAATATATTTTTTTAGTTAGGTTCAGAATGATTTTGGCGAAATTATTGCATACACAAATTTTCACTTGTCCTATATGGCAAGATGAGCGTTGCTATTTAAGCCGAGATCGCAAGTTCTGCCTATTCGGCAAGACATATATATATATATACATATATATATATATATATATATATATATATATATATATATATATATATATATATATATATATATATATATATATATATATATATATATATTTATATATATATTTATATACTGTATATATATACACATCCAAGAACAAATTAATAAGTAAATATTGTTTACAAGTATTTATTTATTTATTAAATTATATATAAGCTTTGCTTCCTGTGGCCTATCAAGTTTTTCCTGAGATAAACTTAAGGAACATTTGTTAATAATATCATGCAAGAATTTTTTTGGCCAGTTTCATCTCCGACTTCGTTTACATATTCTTAGTTTGAATACATCAAAATGTAATTGAAGATTGTGTTAAAACGAGGAATATCTTTACTCTTGTGTTGGCACAGACATATTCAAGTTTTCTACAGTTAATACAAATAAACAGATGAAATCTTTGCCATATCTACTTCATCAAAAATGTATTTTTTTCCTACTGGTAGGTAAGATATATTGGCAACGTTAGGCATCTTTAATCCCAAACGTCTCGCCTACACAGTAGGGTTCTTCAGTCGAGTACAGAAATTAGGCAGGAGCAGTAGATGTGAAGACGATGTAATCAGTCCATCGCCCTTGAAGTCGTAGATTTGAGGTTGTCAGTCCCTCAGCCTGGAGAAGTTCTGTTCCATAGTCTGGAACTAACTGAAGATCAAGCTAGAGTGTAGAGACTTAAATACTGTCGGAAGGAGAGGTGCAGAGTAGTAGTAGTGAGATTGTAGCCACTGAGAGGTCATGTCCCTCTCTGATCAAACAATCCTCACTTGAAAAAGTTGTCCAAGGTGTTTTCTCATCTGTACCAAGATGCCATTGTGTTGCAGTGTCTGACAGAGTGAATATCAAAATGGTATATAATACCGACAGGTTGGTAGGAAAGACACATAGGCAACACTTAGGTATCTTAATTCCGAAACGATCTGCTAAGTTATAAGAAACTTGAGTTTTGAGGCATACCTGAGGACGGCGGCATAGATGGCTGCTACGAAGAGGCCTGACAGACCAGGGATCTCTGTAAGAACTCTTAGGACATACGCTATGACCACGATAGATGGGTCTGAGATTGTGCCTGAGGCGGTGATAGGGTCGCAGTCCTTGAAGTGAGCGTACATAACTAGCCCGGAAAGGTGGATCAATGCTCGCAGGAACACCATTCCCATAGCAGCATAGTATAATACCCTGTGTAAGACACAACCACATCAATAACTACAGGAACCACTAACAGAAGCACATGGTATATCAAGTTTAATAGAAAAGAGGTCTGAAATAGATCTGTAAAACTAGAAGTATTATGGTTTTTACGCGATCCTAAAAAAGATATCTCCGTATTCCATAACCTCAGTCCCCTGCGCCTCAGTTCACGGTAGAACAAGTTCATAATGCGGCTAAGTAATATCCAGATTTCTTCAATAAAAATGGTAAATTAGGACATCTAATTTAGATTTCTGACGGTTATCGAAGACACCACTATCTTAAAATACACAAAGACATTAAGCCGCCTGAAGCCGCTCAGATGTTGCGTTATCAAGGAATCAGCATGGAAGGGCTGAAGTTAATCAGATGTGACACTCAGAAACTATCTCACGAGAAGCAGTATTTAAATTTTTCACAAAAAAGCAAATTGGAATCTACATGGGCCAAAATCAGTCCAAACTTTTTATTAAGAAGCTAAGTTCCATGTAACCTTAGTGTATATGTGGAAACTTACTGGGAGACCAAATAACTTCCACAGAGTAAACAGTAAATAAGCAGTATGAGCCCTTAACATCTACACACACACACACACACACACACACACACACACACACACACACACACACACAAGGAGGTAGGGACTGTACATATTAATTTATTTATTTATTTATTTATTAATTTGAACATGATACAGAGAAGTACAAAAGAATACAGTTAAATGCAGCATGCCAAAGCCACTTGAATGCATAGCATTACGGGCAGGCTTAAAATTAACTTAAGATTAACTAAGCAATGAAGTATTCATTGGTAAAACATTATTGTAAACAGATAACAATTAAGCACAAATGAGTATTACAAAAACAGGTCGTATGGTTGCATGCATTGCTGTACAATCAGTATTTATTTATTTATTTATTTATTTATTTATTTAATTTGAACATGATACAGAGAAGTACAAGGAATGCAATTTTTAAAGTGTAACATACCAAAGCCCTTTAATGCAGAGCATTATGGGCAGCTTAAAATTAACTTAAGATTAACTAAGCAATGATATATTCAGTGGTTCAAAAATTATTGTAAAACAGTTAACAATTTAGTACCTGGAGTTTACCTGGAGAGAGTTTCGGGGGTCAACGCCCCCGCGGCCCGGTCTGTGACCAGGCCTCCTGGTGGATCAGCGCCTGATCAACCAGGCTGTTGCTGCTGGCTGCACGCAAACCAACGTACGAGCCACAGCCCGGCTGATCAGGAACTGACTTTAGGTGCTTGTCCAGTGCCAGCTTGAAGACTGCCAGGGGTCTGTTGGTAATCCCCCTTATGTGTGCTGGGAGGCAGTTGAACAGTCTCGGGCCCCTGACACTTTTTGTATGGTCTCTTAACGTGCTAGTGACACCCTTGCTTTTCATTGGGGGGGATGGTGCATCGTCTGCCAAGTCTTTTGCTTTCGTAGTGAGTGATTTTCGTGTGCAAGTTCGGTACTAGTCCCTCTAGGATTTTCCAGGTGTATATAATCATGTATCTCTCCCTCCTGCGTTCCAGGGAATACAGGTTTAGAAACCTCAAGCGCTCCCAGTAATTGAGGTGTTTTATCTCCGTTATGCGCGCCGTGAAAGTTCTCTGTACATTTTCTAGGTCGGCAATTTCACCTGCCTTGAAAGGTGCTGTTAGAGTGCAGCAATATTCCAGCCTAGATAGAACAAGTGACCTGAAGAGTGTCATCATGGGCTTGGCCTCCCTAGTTTTGAAGGTTCTCATTATCCATCCTGTCATTTTTCTAGCAGATGCGATTGATACAATGTTATGGTACAAATGAGCATTACAAAGACAGGTCATATGGTCATTACTGTGTTGCTGTGTAATCAGTAGAATGGAGTATTCTGTTAGGTAATGAAGTTAAATAGTAACAAAGTTTGATTGGGTCACACGTTGACATTTATGAGATACAATAATGAGACATATATAAGATACAATTTAAGAGATACAATTATTCAGTATTTATTTAGTTGTGGGTGAGTAAGTGATTTTTGAGAACAGACTTGAATTTATAAACAGACAGTGTTTCTTTTATATTCACAGGTAATGAATTCCAGATTTTAGGGCCTTTTATGTGCATTGAGTTTTTGCATAGCGTGAGATGGACACGAGGAACATCAAAGAGTGATCTGTGCCTTGTGTTATGGTCATGTGTTCTGTTGAGGTTGGTAAGGAGATGTTTGAGGGGAAGGTTTATGTCAGAGTTAAGTGTTCTATGTATGTAGAAGGTGCAGTAATAAGTATGGATGTTTTGTATTGTGAGTAGGTTTAGAGTTTTGAATATTGGTGGAATGTGCTGCCTGTATTAGGAATTTGTTATCATTCTGACGGCATCCTTTTGTTGGGTAATTAGTGGTCTGAGATGGCTTATTGTTGTTGAGCCCCATGCACAAATTCCATAGGTGAGATAGGGGTAAATAAGTGAGTGATATAGGGCCAGGAGGGCTGACTGTGGAACATAGTACCGTATCTTCGATAGTATGCCTACGGTCTTGGAAATTTTTTTGGAAATTTGTTGTATATGTGTTTGAAATTTGAGTCTATTATCAAGGTGGATTCCTAGGAATTTTCCCTCTGTGAGTTTTGTGATAGGTGATCCATTTATCATTATGTTAAGAGACACATCACGCATCAAGGAAGGTTTAGATAGGTTTATACAGTTAGTTACTAATATTAGAATTTGAGAAGTAACCTTAGATGTTAATATTGTAGCTTTAGGACCTTTACATAGGTAGGCTTAGGCTTTTAATATAGGTGAATATTAGGTTATATTAGCTAAGGAGAAATGATAACCCCATGCTCGAACGGAGGCGGGAGTGACAGAGACGCCAGCAGCCAGCAGCTGGTGTGAAGCAGCTCGGAGCACCCGCGTGTCTTCATATACTTGCCTGTGGAATGCAAAATCATAGAGGCTTTCCGAAGTACCGTGGAAATTTGTCTCTTCCCAGGCGCACCCCAGGCGCACTCTCAGCATTAGTTGGCCAATGATATTATGGGGAAACGTGGCTCACGAAACCGTAATGGCACGATTGCAAACAAGCCATACCACAGGCGGGATTGAACCCGCGGCCAGAGAGTCTCAAAACTCCAGACCGTTGCGTTAGCCACTGGACCAGCTAGCTACTATAAGATTCGCCCAACTAGGTATATTTCTACACCATAGGAAGGTTAGCTTAGTCATGTTGACGGCATTGAGAGGACTTGAGCTAGAGTTTGTCACGGCCACGCTAGCTGGAGATTCGTCTGTAAAAACTTGCATTTGTGGTCACAGTGGTGCCTATGCTAACCTTCCTATGGTGTAGAAATATACCTAGTTGGACGAATCTTATTGTGGCTAGCTGGTCCAGTGGCTAACGCGACGGTCTGGAGTTTTGAGACTCTCTGACCGCGGGTTTAATCCCGCCCGTGGTATGGTTTGGGTTTTAGTCGATCTGTGGGGTCTTGAGCAGACGGACACCCGAAGACCAAAATAAATCCTTCACTGCACGTGGTGTCCTGAGGGTGAGGGACCAGAGGACTCTACACCGCCAAGCGATTTAGTCCTCCTTCATTCGTGCATGTAGTTAGGAATTTCTTGCAAGATCAGTTGCATATGGAAACGTATGTATTTCTGATCAGAGGAGATATTCTCCAATTATTTCACAAATTAATTTGATTTATAAAATTAGCACACAACCTAATATCAAGAGATTGTTTCCTCTGAAGAAAATACGGCACCAAAAGTTTAAAGCTGATCAGAAGATGCGTCAGTCGTTGAAGATTGATGCCGTTAACAAGTGTTATGTTTTAACCAGGAAAGTACGAAATTCGTAAGGGTCATATAGCACCTGTGGAAAGGAAGGCATTCAAATTCTATCAAGTGATGAGAAGATCAGTTCAGTTCACTGGATCAAGAGCTCAACAGCATAAAGGCAAAATAATGCAATTATGTAAAATAATACTACATCCTTTCGAGATTAAAAATAACAAAATCACATCAACACACTCCATTAAATATATAAACCATTACCAAGAAGGATACACGAGTGTTGCAGTTTTGAAGGCGATCAGAGGAGCTCGTCTCTACCTACCTTATAGAAACAAAATTTGGGAATGATTTATGTAGCATTGTGCATAGGTTACTCAACGTATGCAGACACGTGAATCTGGATTAAGATACATTACACACGTGTTGAAAATTTAAACCTGGGAGTTTATCTGGAGAGAGTTCCGGGGGTCAACGCCCCCGCGGCCCGGTCTGTGACCAGGCCTCCTTAGGTCAGTGTCCCAGGATGCGACCCACACCAGTCGACTAACACCCAGGTACCCATTTTACTGATGGGGAACATAGACAACAGGTGGAAAGAAACACGTCCAATGTTTCTACTCTGGCTGGGAATCGAACCCAGGCCCTCACCGTGTGAAGCGAGAGCGTTAACCACCAGGCCACCAGAGCCTATAAAGATGAGACACCAGGAGCATAGCTCTGATCTTGTATGTATTACAAACAGAAAATCACAGTAAGTACCTACCATTGTGCCTGTTTGATAGATCCCGTGCTGAAGTAGCGTTGTGTCTGGCTCTGGTTGACACCGTAGGTACCCAGGGTGAAGAAGAAGCCTAAGACGATACAAAGCCAGAAGCTGTGACGCTGGTATGGGTTCAAGTCAAAGCTGCCGGCAACAATACTCGTTGGTCTCACTCGCTTCCAAAGAAGAACTCAACTCCACTCAGTAAAATTGAAACATTAGTGCTTTATTTTTAAAATATAATACATTTACTACCACTATTACTACTACAGCTACTATGAGCAGTCGCGAAATGCATTGTACAGTGATAATATTTTATTTTCCATAGGTATATATAATATGTATGTATGTGTGTGTGTGTTAGTTACCATTTTGTCCTAGGAACATGTCGATTCGACACTAGGCCTGTGTGTGTGTATGTGTGTGTGTATGTATGTATGTGTGTGTGTGTGTGTGTGTGTGTGTACTCACCTATTTGTGGTTGCAGGGGTCGAGTCTTAGCTCCTGGCCCTGTGTGTGTGTGTATGTGTGTGTGTGTGTGTGTGTGTGTGTGTGTGTGTGTGAGTGTTTGTACTGTACTGCACATTAGTTTATTGACTGACTACTGCTGCTGCTGCTGCTGCTGCTAATGATAATAATAATAATAATAATTATTAAGTCTTCATGAAATGTACAAGAAGTAATTATAGCGCACTCAGCTCACACACTGAGGTACGAAGGTCGATCCCTGGTGCGGGTGGAAACATTAAGAAGAGTTTCCTTAAGACATCTGCTGTCCATGTTCACCTATCAGTAAATTAAGTACCTAAGTGTTAGTCGACTGGTTGTGGGTCGCATCCTGGGACAAAATTGACCAATTTTCCCGAAGCGCTCTGCATAACAAGCGGCTGTCTATATAGTAGTATGTCACTGATACAAGCTAGGTCTGTATACCTTGTACGTGTACTTGTAAAAATAAAGATTATTACTATTATTATTATATTATCGGATATCGTGAACAACAGCCATATTTTCATACATGAAAAACATACTTTTAAATGATAGATATGAATCGAAGACAATATTTAGTTCATTT